>NC_139846.1:13103324-13240824 GCF_963691815.1 Echiichthys vipera | reverse complement strand
TGTGGATGCAGGTAACCAAGTGTGTTTCAAATATGTAATTTATTTGTGTTCTCCGTGTTCCTTGCATCAGTGTATTCACCGAGACCTTGCAGCCAGGAACATTTTGCTTTCTGACAATAAAGTGGTCAAGATCTGTGACTTTGGCCTGGCCAGAGATATTTACAAAGACCCCGACTACGTCCGCAAGGGAGATGTGAGTGCAACTCACAAACACCCCTGTCTGAGAGTATTTTTTATTCATTTCTTTTCGAACAAAATGACAGATGACATCCTAAAAAAAAGTTTTTCACTGAATGCAAAATATTATGGGTCAATGCATTTTTTGCAGCATGATTTATTTATTTTTTTTTATAGCTTTTCATATTTTAGAATTTAAAAGATCAGAAATATCATGAATAATTACTCTTTTCATAAAGAACAACATACATAGGTATTTTGCATGTTATACCTGTGAGTGCATTTGCAAAATAAAAAGCTTTTACCTAACATTAACATCACATAACATTTTTTTTTTTACTCAAAATGATCCTTGGCTTAAATCATTTTCAACCGGCCAAACTTTAAATGTTTCCTCAAGAGAGTTTTTTCATAACTCTGCTCCTGTGATGTTATTGGCTGACAGGCCCGCCTCCCCCTGAAGTGGATGTCTCCAGAGTCCATCTTTGACAAGGTGTTCACCACGCAGAGTGACGTGTGGTCCTATGGCATTCTGCTGTGGGAGATCTTCTCTTTGGGTAAGAGCATGTGGTTTTATTCAAAACATACACAGGTGGTGGAGAAACAAAAACAGAAACGCAGTGCAATAAAAAAAAGCCCTGCAACAAATACTATCATCTGACATTTCTAAGACCTTGTTGGTTTGGTGTGTGTTCACGTGTGTGTGTGTTTGTCCAACAGGAGCTTCCCCGTACCCTGGTCTTCACATAGATGAAGAGTTCTGCCACAGACTGAAGGGGGGGACAAGGATGCGGGCGCCTGAATACAGCACACCTGAGATGTGGGTGGATTTGTTTTTAACACTGTTACTAACTGAAATCAGTAGTTTATGTCATGTCTCCTGATATGACCGCAGCAGTGAAACTTTTGGTGCTTTGATTGAAAGTTGAACACTAAGTTTGTATGTTTGTGTGTGCAGTTACAGCACGATGCTGGCATGCTGGGAAGCCATTCCCTCAGATCGACCCACCTTCACTAACCTGGTGGAGACTCTGGGAGACCTGCTGCAAGCAAGGGTTCAGCAGGTCAGGCTTTTTTTTATAGATCTTACTCCTTGGATAAGCTACACAAAAAGACAAACATGTCTTACAAATACCCTGACCTCTCTTTAAAAGGTTGGGAAGGACTATATTCCTCTGGGAGCTTTCATGATCGGAGACACTGGTCACAGTGAAACCTTTAAAGAAAACACGCTTGCAGTCACGAACCTGAGGTAAGGAAACATGAGAGAGAAAATAAAAACATTATTTAATATACAGCAGGTCTGAGCCAGCGCACCTTGATTTAAGATGTGTGAGTCATCGAGTATGGTGGAGAAGTGCTGCAGTATGATAAATACAAGACAGGTGCAGATGCAATGTGAAGTGGTGAAAGCTGTGGGGTAAGTGAAACTCAATTCAGGAACAAAAGGGAAACAGGTTGAGAAAGAAGAGAAATTTCCAACTTTCAGTGGTTTGAACGTGAATCTAATCTTTCCAGTTACATGAGGGGTATGGCCACACTTCAGACGTTTGAGGAACTGCCCTGTGAGGGGCCAGACAGCCCTGACGTAAGAAAACACCTTCACATCCGCTCGCATGCACACACATTGGAATCGAATGATTCAGTGAAAACAAAGATAAAAACAGAAAACCCAAATGTCTGATAAGCTGCGTGTTTGCATCCTTTCTGCTTTAGGATGAGCAGAGTGACAGTGGCATGGTCTTACCATCGGAGGAACTACAGCGTCTGACGTGGAATAACGACACCAACAACAAAAAACAGAGCAGGTGGTGACTTCTAAACCTTTGACTTTCCTCCTACCAGCACAGGCATCTTATCATCTGTACCATTGCACAGCACAAAACACAGTAATGTTGCACACATTCAAACTGACATACTACACTATGACCTTTTTCAATACTGAGGGTTTTTTGACATACTATGATAAAATTGTTGTATGATTAATTTTTCAGCATACTATAATAATAAGTAATGGTATAGTATGTCAAAAAAACACAACACATCATAGTGTAGTATGTCATAAGTCAAATAAGTAATGAATAATTCATAGTATATTATGTCAAAGGAATCATAAAAAGTCATAGTATATAACTTATGTCCAAAAAAGGCTTAAATCAGTCATTTTTTAATCATAAAAAGTCATAGTATAACATGTCAAAAAGTCATAAACAAGTCATAGTATAGTATGTTGAAAAATAAGTCAGAAGTCATTTTATGATTTCTTATGACATAAACCCTCGCTGCAGTAATATCTCAATCATCATATCGATTATTAATGATTCATTTATAGCGCTCATATTGAAACAGACTTTCAATGTATGAATGCAGTATTTTAGTTTGATTTATGTATGATAAACAAGCGCAGAACTCTTAATTTGTATGTTTTTAGGTTCTCGGCCTTCCCTAAGTGTCGGGGAAACCAGGTGCCTTTCCTGTGCAGTGACATCCCAGGTCTCTGTGGTGACAAACCATCTATGCTGCCATGTGATTGGGAGTCTGACGACGGCTGCTCCCCTCCTCCGGATTACAACTCTGCTTTCCTCTACCCCTCCCTCTAGCATCTGCTCTTGGACAAATTTGCACAGGGTATATATTTTCCTGCTTATAATTTTGACCAAATCTGCTTTTCAACGTTGCATCCTCTACCTCATTTTAATATCTGCATGTAATTGTCTGTAACATCCCTTTGCTTCTCTACAGGTCCCAAAACCATATGCTGTTGCACAACAAAGCCTCTACAGTATTACTAAGTATTATCTTGTATTACCACACATAACCCCTTCCAAGAGCAGCTAAGTATTACTTGATAGTTCTTATCATATGCAGTTATGCAGATTGTATTTGCTGACCTACAATTATTAGAGCTTATTGTATTGGTACCTTATGTGCTGAGCTGTGTGAAGAGGAACACTGCTGTATGAAAAAATTGGTTCCTCCAACACAGCCACTTTATGCTGGAAAAAATATATTATCCACTGAATTATGTTATGTTTAACAGGACATCTGTATTTCAATGCTGTAATAATTGAAAGGATGAGATTATGTCACTGTGAATGGTTGTATACAATCTGTTCCCACTTCACTTTCATGAAGGTTATAATGTTCAGTTTCATTGGCACTGATTAAGAAAGGTGTTGATTTGTCCCCCCGATAGCATGGACAAATCTATGAGAAACACCTCTCAGTTTCTCTAAGACACTTTCAATTAAAAACATGATAACCTTCATGAATTTAGGATTAATTGCAGTGCTGCTATATGAGACTGCATTGCATACCTAATAAACTGGCAACTGAGCGTATATTCAATTTTATATTAAGTATCCTCAGATATTGAAAGTCAAATAATTCATAATTGAATATAATTTTTTCTAATGCTGTTTTCTTCCATATGTATTTTAATGTGCAAATATATTGAATGCATGAAGATCAATTGAACCCATTATGGTATTTTCCCTTAAATGATAAGAGCTGAAATGATTGCTCCATCGACACAAAAAAATTGCTGCTTTTCTTTGTCTCAGGTGACACTACATTGATTATTTGTGTGTTCATGGCCATTTCTCATAAAATTGTTATTATCTTTCAAACTATAAAGCGAATGATTAATCACAGCAGATACATTGTTAATGAAAACAATAGGGATCGACGGATATGGATTCTTAAGGTCCGTGCCCATATCAATTTATTTTTTCCATCAGCTTTAGCCAATGACCGATACGGACTGCTTGACCCGATATTGTCTGAACGTGATAAACGTTAACACAAATTAATCTTCGACTACGTATAAAACAGATCTCTCATCATTAAAGCTCTTCTTGAAGAAGGGTTGCGCTATGATATCAGTGCGATGGCAAGGGAACTCCACCCCGTTCAAAGTAGGTAGAGAGGGAGAGAAACACACACGTCCAAACCTTCAGCCAGGTGGTCGCCATGGAACAACGTCGGCATTAAAAGCTACTGTATGAATGCATATAGCCACAATGGCAAGCAGTTTTATAAACGAGCCACTCAGCATTCAAGTTTACCATTTGGACTGACACTTTCTTAGCAATAGTTTCAAGCAAAACACATATAGAGCATGCATTTGGCATCCGTGTTTCCACTTTCAAAGTGTACGCCAATATTTCTGTTAAATGAAACAAAGTTTAAAACTTACTGTTCCAGCACTCTATTAGAGGGAGAGGAGCTATGCATGGTCTGCAAGTGAACTGCAGCGTCTCCAGCAACGAAGAACTGCCTGTGAATAATGCCGGGAAAAAATATCGGCAAACGCATCAGCCGACGGCGATACACGCAAATATCGGCCGATAATATTGGCTGGCAGAAGTACTGGTCTGTTACTAGAAAATAATAATTAGTTGCAACTCTACAAAACACATCAACAAACTTCCACTACAATATTGCCATCTCACTTTTTAAAGAACCGCATCCTGACGAAAACATGCAATCTGTATCGAGATCACACAATCTCACTATGTAAACATGTTTGTGCAGTCATAGTGACGTGTATTCTATTTGTATTTTCAGTTCTAAAGATGATTAATCATTGACAAATGTAATTAGAAATGTCGTTAAATCCTACCCATATGCTGACCTTGTGTGTGTGTTGTTTTTTCTATAAACACGTTTCATAAAAGCTGTATTTGAATGTACCCCGTTGCAAAAACAAAACAAGATCCTGCATGTATCTGTTTTGGTATTCTTTATTAAAATACTGCTGTACACACAAATATTGCAAAATTTGAGACGATGAACACAAAAGGGGCATAAAACATACTAAGATGGTGATTGTTGGTGTGTTGATGTGGGGGAAGAGAAGGACATCACCTATATTAACTGGAGTGTGCGTTATGATGTGGAAGATAGTGATATGAGCACTGACATTGTGTGGACCGCGTTTGGAGAAGTGTGTGTGTGTGTGTGTGTGTGTGTGTGTGTGTGTGTGTGTGTGTGTGTGTGTGTGTGTGTGTGTGGAGGGTTTTCTAAAGCACCACATTCACCAAATAAGTTTTTGTCTGTTCATTTAACTAAAACAGGAGAGGAAGTAGTACATGATCTAACACAGGCAGCCCCCTGCAGGCTTGTTACCCCCAAGTACAGACAATCCACGACAACTTTGAAAAGTTTACGTAATAGCAGAGACACTGTTCTTGTTTACGCCTTTCACCTTGATTTGTCTCTTGTCAGTGTTTTTCTACAGTCTCATGTCTCGACACACTCGTCAAAAAGCTACTGAGAACTAGACTAAGGCAGAGAAATCAAGAACAGTGGTTAGACAGAGCTTGGATTTATCTCTATCGGGGTGAAACAGGTGTGCACCAAATTCATTCAGTCAATTTGATTCAAATCATCAACGGAATATGAACCGTACTTAAGGGCAACATGAAATCCCTCACAGCATGATCGCCATAGTGCCGCTAGCTTCCTAAAACCTCCACCTGAAGACGGCTCCACCCACTCCACTGTAGCTCATCTATCTGACTGGACAGGGGGTGGCCAATGACAGCCAAACACATTCAATCATTGGGCCCCTCCAGCTGTTTAGTCATCCTGAGAGAAATCCAAGCCTTCCGAGTGAGCGCAGCGGCCGGCGCCACTGCTTTATCTCCAGCACGTTTATATTTCATGATCTTCAATAGTCAAATAAAACTGTTGGTGCCCTTTTCTCTCTCCTTCACCCTCTATCCCCTTCCCCTTTCCCTAAACCCCTGCTGGATTGGTCCACAGAATAATAAAGTTGAATTGAGGCAAAAAAAATGATTTGCCCTCCCAGTTCCCACCATGCATTTCTGCACAATAGCTGAGCAAAGAGAAAAGACAGCTAGAAAAAAATAAATCATAAAAAGTCACTTTTTTTCTCAAATGTAGAGGGGCCCAAGAACTCCTGAGGGAAAGTGAAGATTGGGATAAAAGCAGGAAGAAGATGGGAGAGTAAGAGAGAGACAGAGCAAGGGGACGTTGGGGACAGGAGGACGGGCGGGGAACAAAATAAGGACATTCCACAAAGAGGCAGCTGTGGCTCCACCTCAACAGAAGCCCCACCCGCGGGCTACAACCAAGTGCTGGACAGCCAAACCAAAAAGACCCATCCTTGAGCAGTTCATGTCACAATAGCGTCCATTTAGAAAAGGTGGTGGTTGCTGCATATGTAATAAACACTTGGTAGACGGCATCGGGAGAAGCACTTCCTCAGTGCCGAGAAAAAAAAAACCCGGATCCCAGTCCGTGCTAGCCCACCCACCCACACATGAGCCTGATGACCCATAATCTCTGAACTAAAATGGCAGAAATCCATCGAGTTTTCCAGTTTTAAGAACAGTTCCCACCCACCCAAGTGGTTTGTCCTTCCTGAAGGGGAACCAACAAGGCAAAGGTGGCCTGGCCCATTTCATGAAACAGGTGCCATCCCGCCCTGATGACAGCCTTGAGTGGTGTGCCCCATCTCCTAGTGCGTCAGAATGAAGGGGTGTGGTCTCCAGACAGAAGAGAGACGCAGTCTATAGAAGGCTGAATTTCTTGTTTTGTTGGGTTTTAACTCTTCTACTCTGGTATATATGTGTGACCTTAGCTCTCTGTACACCCTGTAGGCCACTCACACATATTGATAAAAATAACAAAAAAAATTAAAATCTTAGTGCATCCTCCTCAGAAAAATAAACCCCAACTGTGGAAATAAACAATAAAAGCCGGAAAAAGTTCAAAACCTCAACGTTTGTTTCTCGTTTTGTTCCCAAATCTAAAAAAATGTCATCATACTCGTTCGTCACAGCTTCCGTATTTGTCCTTTTATGTGTTGTTGTTGTTTTTATCCTTTTGTTTTACGATTTTCAGCTTTGGGGTTTAAGAAAACTAAAAAAAATACAATTTAGAAAAAGCCTCCCTGCTGGACACGGTCAGTGTATGTGACTGAGGTTCATAAAGCCCTTCCCAGCTGCCTTCGTCATGCTGATGTCATCTACATGAGCCTGGTCCTCCGCTGTAGTGCAATAGTGTGCTCCAGGAACAGGCACTCCCATCCTGGGCCCTAAAATGGCGCTACAGAGAGCCGGAGGCTGCAGCCTGCAGCTCCTGGAAGGTACTGTCGAAGCAGCGCTTCAGGTCCGAGTACGTCACAACCAGGACGCTTTTCTCGTCCCGAGACACCAGGCTGATCTTCTCAGGAACGCCCGCGTCCAGCTGTATAAACACCGGACGATACAGTCAAAAACACTAATATTTTGCCAGCATATTGAAATATAAAATATTTGAAATGACTTTACATTGATTAACCAATTGATTGAGCCCTTTACATCATGTCAAACATTCTTACAATTACGGCTTCTGACATGTGAGGATGTGATGATTCTCTTTATGTTATGAGATAGTAAACTCAATTTTGTGCACCTCATGATCTTATAAGTCTGACATATTTAGATTCAGTGTGTGTGTAGAGCTTGTGAAGTACAGGTCACAGCTTTAACCAGCTTCAGAATTCAACAGTGAAAAGAGGAACAACAGAAGTGAGAAAAGAAAAAAACAATAAAACAACTACTTAACGATGGTGGATGATAAACTTATTTCTTAAACTTTTTTTTATTCGAGATATGGCTTGTTTGTGAAATCCATGGCTCAGTAGCATTCAGAGCGTTCTGTTTGACAGCTCAAAACTAGATTTTGTTGACAAACTAGTTAAAAGTGCTGAGAGATTAACATTTCCGCTGATAGTATAAGTAAAGTAATAAAGTGTCACAAATAGAAGTACGCCTAATAGACGTCATTTTACACTTGCTGTTCTGCAATGGGTTAGCAAATGCATGCGTTAATGCATGTTTGTAAGCCAGTGCATATGAAGCATAAAGACGTTCTGAAAATAGGCCACTTTGCATGTTGGACTATCTCTAATACATTAAATACACCAAAATGTATCAACTGTCTGCATAGAAAAAAAGAAGGTAAGAAAGCTCGCTGACTTTGTTGAGGCAGGAGACGATGTGGCTGAGGTCGATCCAGGGCGTCCCAGCTTCTGTCACCTGGTGAAACAGGTGATCCCGGAAAAGCTTCAACAGGTAGCGGTCCCCCGTCTCGGACCACGTTGGGTCCTTCTGAAACCTGATTCGCACAACACAAGGTCACAGAGTTGTTAAAAAGAACCACAGATCACACATACAAGTGGATCTTTATTTTCATGTCCTACTCACTCTGGTCGCTCGTTAATGGTGCCCAGTTTTGCCAACAGGCGGAAGAGACGGCCGTTCTGCACCTCCTGCAAATACATTTTTTTATATTCACCAAAGCTTTTTCTCCACATATTTTTTTGCCATTGTCGCAGGCAGCAAACAAGCAGAGAGAACGGTATGACATGGCGACCAGAATTGGCCCATGGACGTTGCAGTTGCAGGGAATGTGCTCCGACAGTCGCCTAGCAGGGCGCTCCAGCGGTTCAAAACAGTCAGTCAGCATGCCTAAAGTACAGTATGTACGTTTTTTAGCAGTTGCACAGAGGGGGTAATGGTGGAATTTAGTCATGGATTTAAAAAAGAAGAATCATATTTTCTTAACAGAGTGAAAATGGAAGAAAACTTGAAGTAACAACCTTTGAATTGGGCACCAAGAGACAATTATATTAATCGAATGGAGGAAGCAAAATTCAACTTTGATTAGAAAACACATGCTCATTAACACTAAGCACTTTACAGAGAAAGCAACACTATGGGGTATGCCATTAGTGTAGGTTGACGAATTTTCATAAATACATAAAAACAAGAAAATTAATTAATAAATTCATGAAGAAACAAACGGATGAATGAAAAAAGAATGAACAAACTTTTCATTTTTTACCTGACAATACCTTGTTAAAATGGACCCCTTTGAAATAACAAGACTACTCATCCCTGCTGGGAACTGTCAGAAACTGAAACCTCTCTCACTTGACTTTCTGTCCAAACATGGTGCTGGACCCTGTTTTCTCACAGGTTCACGAAGGCACTTCCTCCTTACTGAAAGCCAAACAGAAGAAGCTGCGTTTTCTTCTAAATACGTCCTATTTTTGTATGCGGTCGGATGAACAATTAAATGAAATCTGAAACGGTCACCGGCACCAGCATCACTGATGAATTCAAAAAGACCCTAAACATCAAAAGACACTGAACTAATCCAGACCAGTAGGTCAGATAACTCCTTGAATGTTTAGAGAGCTAGCTGCTGTAATAAAGAGAATTATGAGCATCTACAGATGGAAACTGGGTGTTTCTGACTTCATATCTGATTACTGTCAACAAGTTGTAGCTCACCTTTCACTTCTGAAGACATAATTTACTCCTGCCTCTCCTTTCTCTTCCGCCTCTCTCACCCTGTCAAAAGTGAAAATGATTGAGAACCAATCAACTGATCATATTGGTGTCCTCCAAAACTAGTTGCTCTAGACTTTTTAAGATCACATTACTTTTCAGTCCAGCCGGTGTCTTTTTAGAGTCACCATGCAGGGGCTGCTACAACTGCATCTTAGGTCACTGTTTTATTGAAAAACAGTTGCATATTTGAGTTAGGGGAGATTAAATGCAAATAGGGCATTTTTATCAAATTGCAAATCTCCTGCTTTGAAATGACTTGCATTTAAATGTATTTAATCTTTTTACATTTCAGAGTGGGGCTGTGTGATTTATTAATTTAATTCATTTTAATTTTTGGTTTCGTAGGTCGTTTAAAATGTTTACGTCTTGAAAATTTGGTGACGAAAATGTGCAAAAAAAGCTCAAATGTGTTTGATTGAAAAAGTATGTAGATTTGATTCATGTAGATCAAACCATGTTGATCATGTTGGAAAAACCCAGTGCGCAGATACACACTGAGTCAACACATTATGCAGAGATGGCCCGATAACCAGGGAAACGCTTACACTCTCCCTACCAGCACAGATATCAGCAGAAAAGCTACCCTACTTTTCTACGTATCAGGTATTTCCTTGTTCTCATCATCAGCTGCTCTCTGAACTTATGTTGCAGACATCTTGTGAGACCTGCTTATATCTAACAAAGGCAGAAGAGAAAGCATTTGATGTTAGGAGGTCAAAACACCAAACCTACTTTGTTTGATGGATGTGTACAGAGTCGGAAAGTAAAGAGGAAGTTCGGGCATGAACGAGAAGAAAGATGAGGTGGTGGTCGGTTGTTTCACACATTCACTCTTCAACACAGGGAGACTTAATTCAAAACAAGACTACAAAGCTCACTATATATTACAACATCCTGTGTGCACATCACTCCCCCCCCCCCCACCCCTTAGCTCACTAAACCAATGGCCTATTTCCGGCCACTACCCATGAATATCAGCCTGACAACAACACGACTGAATCATGCATACTCATGCCTGCTTTCTGCTTTGTAGAGCTGCAAGTTATTTAGTCAATCAATCACTTAATTGTCATCTATTAAATAAATTGACAACTATTTTGAAAACAGATTAATTGCTTTGAGTCTTTTTTTAATGAAAAGTCTAAATTTTCTCTCTACTTGTTAAATGTGAATATTTGTTTAAATAAATGTTTTTTTTCCTCCTCTGTGACAGTAAACTGCAAAACACAAATGGCATTTTGGACTTTAGGAAATACACATCCATATTTTTCACCACTTTCTGGACCAAACAACTAATCAATCAATCGTGAAAATAATGGGGATAATTGTTAGTTCTGTGCCTTGTGAGACAAACTCTCCCTTTATGTGCTTAAGTGTTCATGCATTGCACTTCACATACTTTGGCCAGGTCCTCCTCAATGACATCATTCCTCATCTGTGATGCATCCAGTTGTGTGTAGAATCGAGCTCCAATCATCGGCATAATGTCATTGACGCTACGCAGGCGAGACTGTTCGGTCAGCAGATACCTGCAAATACACAGAATATGCAGAGTTACAGAGTAATCTTCTGCCTCTTCCACGAGTGGGTCAGTGACAATATTCATTTGACCACATTTATTGTGATGCCTCACTCCAGTCTTAAAGCAGCCCTTTTATGGGTGTTCAAATTCTGTTCCACTTATGTACAAAAGGTGAAAATGTAAACACTGCTAAAACTTAATATATTTTTAATTGGAAGTTTCAGGCTATGGACTTTAAAACATATACATGTATGTTAGCAGCACTGTTCGTGTAAAGCCTGAACCTAGCAGGCATGCCTATTTCAATTGGAAGAGCAGATGTTACTGGCCTACCAGCCTACATCTTTGTCTGTTAGTTTAGACTTGTTACACCTGCCATTTACATACATTT
Organism: Echiichthys vipera; assembly: GCF_963691815.1. Taxonomy (NCBI): domain Eukaryota; kingdom Metazoa; phylum Chordata; class Actinopteri; order Perciformes; family Trachinidae; genus Echiichthys; species Echiichthys vipera. The sequence goes on along the minus strand of NC_139846.1, from coordinate 13,229,363 downwards.
TGGAATGGCGGGGTTGCTATATGATCATGTATACCTGCAGAGAAAATCAAATAAATTAAATCAATGTTTAATGTGGGGACGTGGGGTAAAATAGTCTTACCTCAGGAAGTCTGTAATAGAAATGGCAAATTCGCACAGGATTAAGAAGTCCCTGTATTCTACCAGAGGTGGGAGGGGTAACCCGATTTACGCACTGTCACCACCCCGTCACCATGTGCTACGTAGCTTCCTGATATCACAAAATTAAGTACAGGACAGAATTGATGATCTTAAAAAACTTAAAGAGTGCTTCTTGAAGCGCGTCCATGCTCAAAAATATGTGGAAACTTTCGTATTGACGGGATCTGACGGAATATTAACGTACGTTTTACAGACATTGTATTCAGACTATTCTGGGTTTACCTGAGGTATTTTTTCGGACCGTTTTACAGAAAGCGAAAATCGCCTTCATTTTTTACATTCTCTGGGATAATTACTGACACGGTGCATTCACACAAACCTCTTGTTAAAATGACCTTACCCCACAACCCCACATTAAACTAAACCCTTCTGAACAGGGCTAAAGAAGTACAGTGAATTGATCAAACTGCCTTTGGAGGTCATATGAGCACACTATGTTCAAAAAGTTCAAAGGCAACTGGACTTACTGTAAGTACAGCAAGTACATTTCCCTTTGACTTCACACTTCTAGATAAAAGCACAACTGTTGACGCAACTACCATCATGACCTACACTTGTGTAGGCAGATGACAACAGGAGCTGATCTGAGTTCTGGGAAACTTAATCAGATTTAAAGTTTATCTGCTGTAGATACTTCAAGGGCCTGAAAATCTGATCATTTGTATTCTAAGGTATTTTGAAACCTTTTTATGATTTTTTGATTTTAATTCTAATTCTAATTTCAGGCTTCATGCTGTTGATTTATGTAAATATTAGTTGTAAAACTGGTGATTTGTACTGCATCTTGTGACGTGTTTATTAAAACATCACATCCTGGGCTGTGAGAGTGAATCAACGTGATCATTTATGGCAAGGTTACAGCATGACTGCAAACATGGGACTACGTCTCGCGGCTGGAAGAAAATAAACGAAGCTGCTTGTTGTCAACAGATGAGATGAAATGATTTGTTCATCATGTGGATGTTTACAGAACTTTTCTCCAAAACCTCAGCTGTCCCGAGCCAGGTGTTAGACATAAACTATGTAATCCAACTTTAATCGGGACAACTCCATGCTAGATGTTACAGTGCAATTAAATGGGGAACACGTGCTGCTTCACCCATGGAGAAGGTCTTACAGAATGAGGTTCTTGAGGTCTGAAGAGTAGTTGATGGACACCAGCTCCATGGCCTTCTGGAGGTTCTCTCTTTGAATACCAGCCAGGGAGTTACATGCCAACGCCAGCACCACCTTGCCTAACGACACTAGGTCGGCTTGCTACATGACAAAAAACACACACACCACAGAATTACACTTATCTATGACATAAAGTCCAATCTGAAAGGTTTAAAAACCACTGACATTAAGTAGATAAGATATAACTCCATCTGCAAGCACTTCTGTCAGAAATATTCATGTTTTGTCGACCACAAATTACATCATAAAAAGTACCTGGTACTGCGGCATTAGGGCAAGATGATTGGTCTGACTGTTGTCAAAAGTTAAGACATCAAACACCCCAACACAGTTAACCCGTAGCCTGCAGAGACAAGAGGCCATTATCATCAATATTGTATGTGCATGTCTTAGTGTATTGAGTGTGCACAACCACATAGTTGTGAAAAAAGGAAGCATCTTAAAATAGTCTTCTGCTTTTAATGTATTTACAGTTAACATATCTACACCTACTGAGCTGGAACTTGAAACCACAATTTATAGTTACAAGCTCAAATCAACAACATTCATCTACACATGCTGAACAATGAGGTATTCATGTGTGCGTGTACCTGGTCTTGCCAGTAATAAGAATCTTGCTGGGGTCCATGACACGGCAGGCCAAGCCAGCAGTGTGGATGGAGCGCAGGGCCGAGCTGAGCTGGACAATGTAGGCCCAGATTAGGGACTCTGGGAGCAGACCTGCATGTTGCCGTGGTGGGGGCGGTTCATGTTGTCCTGCACACGGAGACATGTTTTATCACACAAACGCAGCCTGAAGAGTTGGATATTACTCATGAACTAAACTTCAAACTGTCATCAACTTCCTTGACAATCTTATCTTCACACTAAACGGTCTCTCACAGTTATGATGTCAGTAAGACACGTCATTTATAGTCAATCTCACCTAATTTTCCCAACCTAAACTACTGCTGATTATTCTCGGGACTGTCAGTTAAAAAAACACCCAACATAAAATTCTAGAGCGCGAGGTGACGTCTTCAAATTGTCCAAAAAACTATAGGTATTTAGTTTACAATTAAAATAACGATCCTCTCATTTATCTGGATCTCAGTGCTGTTTGACATTGCTTAAAAAATTACAAACAAGTTTTGCCAGAAATCATATTTACTTAATTTCTTCATTCTTCACTTAATTTGTCTTGCTTGTAATATTGTGTGACTCCCAGCAATAAGGTTGGGTTATGTTACCCGGGCGACGTGGCGAGTGTCAGGGTGTGTACCTCACAACATACGCTACAATTTCACATTGAGAACGTTGAGATGGCCAATACGTTTGTTTCCCTGAGGGTCATTCAAGAAAGATATTAATTTGCACTATATAACCAAGTCCTTTTGATGTGTTTTTTTGGTATTTCACCTGTGCCATTGTATAGCATTCATATATTATCAGTGTAAAAACTAGACAAAGCCCAGGGTCTGAATGGTTTTGCTTCCTCTCTCTGCATTCATGTAGGTAGGCCTGACAGCACCTGCACTAGGATCAGTTTCAGCCACAGTTTCCTTCAAGTCGACCACGTCTCCTTTACAGTCACATGCCTGATAACTGTCAAACAAGGGCAGGTTACAGACTCTACCTTTAAACGTCTTGGGAAATGCATCATTATTTTAAATAAACCAGTGATTTTGTATCTATAGTCTAAAGGCCCGTCCACACGACGATGCATTTTCCTGTAACCGCATAAACTTTAGTATCGTTTTGGCCGACCGTCCACACGCAGCTGGCGTTTTCGGAGCCTGAAAACGGTATTTTTATTAACCAGGTCCCAGAGTGGGAAGATTTGAAAATGCCCCCCGTAGCGTTGTTGTCTGGTCGGCGAAACCGCATACTTTGTTAGGATATCATCATCGCCCCACCTCAGACCTCTAACCCCCGCGACCTCACATAACGACAACAGTGCTGCTGCGTGCGGAAAGATTTAAGACTCTAAATTGGTCGCTAGTAGCTTTTATAAATAAAGTTGCCAAGAAGGTGGCAAAAAGTAGTGAGACAGTGCCCGCCTGTGAGGGCTTTGGGACAGGGAAGGGTTCACAGCAGCACCCACTGCTCGTTGAGGACACTAACTACAGAGTGATTCGAGCATCAGAGTCCAAAACACCACCAAAGTCTCCACCAACACCAGAAACAGTGGACAGATTTCTCTCTAGGGTGGATGGGAGATTTGGCAAGAAACTCTCCGGTGTTTGCATTAGGATTATTCACATCAGCGGCTCTTTCCCTCTTCTTCTGCGTTTGTTAGTGTATTTCTGTGGCAGTTACCGCGCCACATCCAGGCCTGGCATGTGTATTACAGTGTTTTTAGCCGGTTTCACTGGTTCAGTGTGGACGCAGATATTTCTTGAGCAGAGTCTGTGTGGACGGAAAACTTTTTGAGAAAGACTGGGAAAAAAAGGTTGTTTTCGATCGTGTGAACGTACTCTAAGCCATCAAAGAGCACAACTGCAGGAAATGCAGACCTGAAAACACACACCAAAATTAAACTCGGTTGATGACCTCATTAGCACACAAGTAAACAAACTGAAAATGTGTGAAGTAGAGGGGTGCAGACGGATGTATGAGGTGATGCTGGGTCTATTTCAGTGTCAGGGTGGTAGGGTGGGAAGACCAACTCACCCCACTTCCTCTTGGTAAAGAACGAGTCTGCTGCTGGATCATTAAAGTGTCTGCTGAACATGGTTTCCGCACCCGAATGGAAGTCATAAGAGAACACCAACGCTAGGGCAAAAACAACGGAAACGGAATAGTCTAAGTATACATACTCTCATTTAATCAATTATTGTCACTTTGTCCTGCATTATACTCCTTACCGGGTTTGTCTTCCCCATCAAATGTGAGAAGCAAGTACAAAATCTAATTTATAACAGCCAGTTGGGTATTTCATCGCTCCTGCTAACTTTTGAGAGCTAAGAAAAAAAAACTTTGGTGCAAATTTTCCATTAAATAGAGCTGGAAAGCAACACAGTAGTATCAAGTGAAGCCCCCAAACTTATTTTTTTAGAACTTCTGGTTGAATAGCAAGACTGGCAAATGTAAAACAATCAATGCAATTGTGGAGCAGGTCAACTTTAGACCTGGATCATGCAAAAAAAAAAAGTATATCCAGGAAACCGTAAATTTACACACAAGTCATGTACATGAAGATTGCTACAATACACACTCACAGTGGTCTCCAAAGGCTTTTGTGGTGAAGACCTCCCTCAGTGTTACAGAGTTTGAGTGCTGAATCTTCTTCCACATGTCCACTAGCATCATGCACTTGGTGTTAACGAGGCGGAAACCTGGATACGCAACACACATTCAGGCAATTAGAAATTAATAAGGATATCTTACAATATCACACCATCCTGTGCCACCTTTAAATAAAGCAAAGAGACACTTTTTTATTTATTAAACAATTACCTTAAGAGTAAATACCCAATTACATTATTTGTTACATTGGCTTTTTTGGTTATGTGATATCTGGGTTATGATTCTTTGGAAGGTCATTTCTTATCACCACATGTATTACCGTGTATCCTCCTCAGGCAGTAAGGCAGGTCATCCTTGCTGTTGACTGCCTTGTAGCAGGAGGTGATGTAGCTGAAGTTGCTGGTCTTCTGCATGCGGTTTGGTGGTGGGAGGGGCTCAAGGGGGAAGAGGCTGTGGTAGCTGTCCACCTCAGATGGTACATCTGCAAAACACCGATGTAGTTTCAGAAGAAAAAAAAGAAGTGCACCAACACACGCAATCAAAAACGGACACACCAACTTTTAGTTCATAGCCAATGAAAACAATTACTTGTTTTCATGCATGTATACCATAATGGAATTTTTCCCAAAATCCACAATTTCAGTCGACTGTTGCCTACCCGACAGCAGATATACAAAAAACATGTTTTAACACACTGAAATGAAGAAATCAACTCTACACTTGTTTTTTTTTGTTGGCAAGGGAAATAAATGAATCAATAACGCGGTTCAGACCCTGTACCTGGGTTTTCCGAATGGTCAATCTGTGCCATGGTTATCAGATGTCTGTTTATCAACTCCTGAAGGACAAATAAAAGGGCAGTACATCAGACTTAACCTCCAGAGAAAGAGAAGACAAAGGGAGATATTTAGTGAAAAAAGGAGGTGGGCGAGTGGAAAATACCTGTCGGAGTTCATCAGCCATGAAGAAAGACGGGGCGTTCGCTTTCGGCTGCATGTAAGCCACATGGGGCGCAGTGGGGGGATAGATATGGTAGGTAGGAAACACCTGTGATGAAACCAGAAAACACAGCTTCCTATTTATTGAGAAATGAAAACCAGCGTGATCCTACGTGTTATTTTTCCTCTCAACTATAAGATCATAGCTACACAAATGAATATGATGGAACGAAACTCTTATCAGGATTTGAATGAAGTGTTAAGAATGTTACCCATGGCATCAGAAGCCAAAGTATAACTCCAATGAGCGTGGTTTTAAAGATTGTGGAGTGTCGGCACAAAAAAAGGGCAGCTCACGGACTGAAGTGTTGGGTTTTGTGCAGGACTGTAGGAGTCAATACTCTTGCTTCTCTAAAGAACATCAGATCAGATCATTTAATGCACTTTAAAAGACTTTAAAGTACTCTGGTGTATTCCCAGCTTTCCCAACTAAAATACAGGGTAGGGACGTTGTGTGCAGCACATACCATCCCAGCCATTGGCGCTGGGGTGTTGTCTGTGTAGAAGTAGGTGGTCCCCCCTACAGTCTCTTTCTGGATTATGTGAGGACCCTGGTCAGCTGCAGTGGTGGGCACCATGTAATTGGCAGGGTTCGGGGTGTGACTGCGCCGACGAGGAGCAGGTGAGGTGTGCGGTGTAATTTTTGGAGAGTGGAGAGGAGAAGACCCAGCAGACAGAGACATGCCTAATATTGGAGACAAAGAAAGTCAGCTTTAGTTTCAACAATAGCACATGTGGTGCTGCACTTAAGTGGGAAATCCCAAACTTACTGAACTACACAATTTCAGAGCTAAAGATGAAAAACAAAACTGAGCCATGAAGAAAGTAGAGCATCACCAAATGATGTCTCTGTTGGCAATAGTCTACAAACCCTCACCAGGCGCCAGTGCAGCAGCTGTGGAGCTACTGAGGCCAGGATGTGGGAAGATAGGTGAGGGAAAGGCCTGGACAGTAGACTGAGCCATGGTGGCCATCCGTGGAGCTCCCTTAGGGATGAACTCAGTTGCTGTCGGGTTCGGAGTCTTGTGGCAAAAGAAAAAAAAACATTCAAGAGTTACATTTAATCTGCCATCCTGTTAGAGGCAATAAGAAAGAGATGGAAATAAAATGTTTCCACGTAAAGTCTAAAGTACCTGCTCATATAACATACAGTAGTGAGCATTTTGAAATAACTTCCGCATCTTGGACAGTATGCTTGTGTTCTCACCTTTCTCCTTTGGGAAATGCTAAGAGCACCAAAATCGCTGAACAGTGAGGATGTCGGGGAGTTCACTGGATCTGTGCAGACCAAAGAGTGTAAGGACTTCAGCAGTGGCCCTTTCAGTATTCAATGGCTGAGTACAGAACATTGTAGTAGTCTTACCGTGAGCGCTGTGGCTGAAGTTCTTGGCACCGTCATTGAGGAGACTGGGTGAGCTGCTGCTGGTAGTCATCCGCTAAAGAGAACAGCATCAGGAACAGACGTGTTACAGAAGGCACTCTGATGTGCATATATGTCTGTCTATCTATAAATTGGCTTCAAATATCATTGTGTTATGATAACATAAATTTTCCAAGCAGTGTTTGTCACTCTGTATGTTCACGCTATACATCCACAGCTTCCCTTTTGTACCTGCATCATTGAGTATTTAGACTCTGCTGGGCTTCCAAAGCCATTGACTCCAATAAAGCTGCTGCTGAAGTAAGAGTTGGTGAGATTGGCATCGCTCAGGGTCGCACCCTCCATCCCTGGGACTGTGGATGACAGAATCAGAGTTTAGCAAATACAAACTGCAGGACTGATAAAACTGAGAGAAAAAGATGTACTTCAACCACACACAAGAGGGTAAAGTTTGCATGTTAATGTCAGCACTACTGAGTGTTTGCTTGATTAAAAAGCATGTAAACAGTTCTACAGTTGCAGAGTGAGCCACTACTAATTATTACCACAGGGCAATATCCGCATTTAAAAGTGCATCTTCAAGTAAAAAGTGATTAGTCCCATTCTGAAAAGTCAGCTTTTAACGAGCCAAAATGGGTCATCTCCTAATTTATTTTGAAAACAAAACTCATCTCTTCTGTACTCAGACTATCACACACATCGATCCATCGCACATCCTCCGCCCGAGTATGAGCTTGATACAGTCTTCAAATGTTGACTGACCCGTTTTAAAAATTCAATTGTGCCTACATCAATTAAAAGTTCAAATAATGGGGCAGCACAGTAGTTAGAGCAGTCGCCCCAAGTTAAGAGGCTGAAGGTCCTAAAAACTGTGTGTCTCCTCCTCTTCTCACCCCGTTTCCTGTCTGTCCTATATAATAAAGGCTTGAAAAACTGCCAAATAAATAATCTTAACAAAAAGCTATGGTAATAATGCTTCGTCTTCAAATAATAATGCTTCTTATGGCTGTATGGGTTGTGCAATGTCACAGTATTCTGTTCATGTAATGTGTAAATGATGTGCATTGGTTTGCACTTGTTTACAAGTGGAGTTGTTTACTTTTTCCTCTATTTATTTCTGTTTTGTTGTCTATCTACGGATCTGTTTGTATTGCTTTTTGTTAATTATCTCTATTGTAAGTGCAGCTAAAGTTGTCAGTGACCAGGGTCGAAGAAAAGTTTCCCCAAGGTGACAATAAAGTATTTTTTAAGTGAATTATCTGACATGATTTTGACCTAATTTGCCACCACAACATGTTTGATCAGAGACTGAAGCCTCATCTGTCAGTGCATCCACTTCTCCACCAAACTTTTTTTTAAGTTTCCAAAGGTTCCAGGATAAAAAAAAGGGACGTAGTTAGGTTTAAAGTTGCATGTAAATTTGACTTACTTGCTGTTTGTTTACGTTTGGAAACCAATGCCCCGTGAGCAGCTAAGCTAAGCTAAGCTAAATCTAAACAGCAACACTACAATCCACATAAACAGCACATTAACTGGTGAAAAACTAACGGCACTAGTGCTAAGACTAATATAGCAAACACGAAAGCAAAGCCAAACGCATTAAAGTCAGTAAAAGCGGTGAATTTAACGCTAGTTTAGCCCCTGTAGCTAACAGTTTCTGCCCACTCACAGCTGTCACACAACAGCAGCAGGCCTCCTCCATGTGAGCTGCAACAGCTAATGTTACATGTTGTTTCAAAACACACCTGCAACCACCTGCACACAAAAGCTACTCACAACACAGCATAACATCACAGTGTGTGCTGACTGCATGCATGGAGTTTTTTTGATAGTGTTTGGCATGTAAAGGTAAACCCACATGGGGGTGAAGAGGCCTCAACTGGATCCTCGGGCTAAATTTGAACAAAGCCCCAACAAGGCCCAAAAGTAAAAGTCACAGTCAGTAACACTCACTGGTTAACAGCTGTCCCTCCAGAGACGCGCCTGCAGGCCCCAGTGGTTCGCTCTTCTTGGGCACACCGGTCCCCCCGCCGCTGCCCGGGCAGGCCGCCGCCGCCGCCGCCACGGAGCCGCCGAGGGAGGAATACCCAGCCGGAGTCCCGCCACCCGCAGCAGACATGGACAACGGGACTGGGCTGCCGCCGCCGTGCATGGACGGTTCATCGTGCAGGAACTGACACTCGTCTCCGTAAAAGCACGTCTTGTCTTTCGCGTAATATCGGCAAAACTTCACCTTCACGTTGGGTATCCCGGCGACCCCGAGCGGAGCGGCTGAAGCTGGGAGTCCACTGTTCATGGCACCGCTGCTGCCGCCGCCGCTGCTGCCGGAACACACTCACACATAGAGAGACTAGCCTGCAAACAGTTTCCCCCTGAAAGGAACCGGATAATAATCACTTCAGCTGGTGGAGAAACACTTTAAACCCCGCGGCAGTACTCACATCATAAGGCTAAGGTGCATTTTAGTGTGAGAAAAACCTCTGCATGCGTGAAATCCTGGTCGTCGTCGTTGTTGTCGCTATCCATGCAGCTGCCTGCTTCTCAAAGTAGCCTGTTGTTGTTTTTTTTGCTCTGCTAGAGACCCGCTAGCACAGCTTTGCATTGTGGGTAAACAGCGTTTTGGAAGCGTTTACCTGCTGCACATGCAAGTGAGCGCCTGCAAACTCGACCTGCAGCACTGTGCTGTTGTGGATGCTGAAGGGGATTCACAAAAAATAAAACACTGAAATCATCCATCGTTTTTTTTTTTTCCTAAATCCATTTAAAACATATGCAAAGTCCTTAAAATTGGTAAATGGAAGAAAAGCACACAACTGTTTTGATGTTCTAAACACTTCCCCACTGTGTCAACTAACCAAAATTAAACTGTATTTCCCCTTGTTTGTCATTTATTTTTGTTCAGTACATATTACTAAAAGCACTTCCTTTGTAACACATTCCTAATCCTGTTTTACAAAATGTCTATCTTTGACTACAATGCTGTTGTGCCATTTATGCAATGAATGAATATAAGTGTTGCCATATCTATTTTGTAAATGTTCAATACATTAAAAGAAATGTTTGTGAGGTATAGTGCATGGCGTGTGGTAATTTTATTTGAAAACAGTATATTACAAAAATCACACTTCCTGCTTTAATCAGCATCTGACTGCTTGTTGACATCACAAATATTATTGAAGAATATTTTACTCAAAAGAAAACAGTTATTCCTTCTGTTTTTCCTTTATTTTCTTATAATATATATATATATATATATATATATATATATATATATATATATATATATATTTATTTTAACATTTTTTTTCCTATATATTTTTCAAATTTTAGTCTTTTCTAATATATTTTTAGTCGGTATAATATTTGTTGCCTGTAGATCTGGAGTTGTGTAACAAAAATCATTTTCTTATTAAAGTATTTCTGATTCTGATTTCTTAAATCCCAGAATTACTTTAAATATAAGTTTATAATGACTTCAATATGCTTTGCATGTGTATGACCTTTTTTATTACAGTGTGACATTATAAATTGTTTCCTGCACGATTATAAATCGTTATAACATTAATGTACACTTTGAATGTTGCAGACAGGCGTGGCTGCCAACGTCATCGCCTCCAGTGACACTTCCCCTGTTAAAAAGGTACTCACGCGCACATCTCTACATCAAAGCGTCGCCGTTTGACCCGGTGATGAGTGTGTGACAGCATCAATGCGGAGCCACAGGAACATGATTGCGGGTGAGTCCGATCACAAGTCTCTGTTCTGTGGGCTCAGTTATTGGAAGGGTTGATTTAAAAAAATTGGTTTTAGGATGTTTATATAATATATATTACTTATTTATTAAGTAATAAAAAATAACAGTAATTATTACTTAAATCTTAAAACTGTAATCAACGATGCACCTTTCTCTCTTTATCTTGCACCTTAAAATCCACATAGTATATTGTAATATAGTGTTTTAAATTTGCGATACTGCACTCTTATTGTAGTTTATATTTTGTATTTTATATTTTGTATTTCTGATTGTATTGCACCGCTGCTACGATGACCTAATTTAAATAAATAAAGTCATCTATCTATCTATATATGATAACTTGTATAGGTTAACTTGTGTTGAGAGACATTTGATTGTTCATAAAACAATCCCTTTAATAAACAAAATGACTAAATTAGTCTAATCTTAATCTATACCAAATATAGTTGGTTAAACCACTGAAAGGACATAAACTAAACAATTAATTTACCTTTATGACAATATTGTTATTGTTTTTTATGACTGTTTTTCTCGTGTTGATTTCTTTAAAATATGTTTATTTTTTATGTCTTCATGCTATTCAGAAAACATAAACAAACATTTGAAGTAAAGTTGAAACGTTGTGTCTCTCTAGCTGTGTTTCTGCTGTGTGCTGTCGAGCTTCAGCGCTCTGTTGGTGTGGAAGTGCAGAATCAGATCTGTGTGCCCAGTCATGAGGTAAACGGATCCTTAAATTAACTCTTCAAATTCAAATTAATGACAACATACAATAGGCATGGTATTTCTGAGTTACTGTTTATATCTGAAACATTATACCTACTAGGAATGTGAGCAGGGTTGGACAAACAGCACATTTAGATGGCAGGTTTTAAAGATCATAATGTCATTTAATGTTTGCTTTTATAAAATTGTCTTTGTCTAGCAAATAGCCTACACTGTTGTCATGAATGCCATTGTCATTGTCTTCCATACGTGGGACCAAATTATCAGACTAAACATTGATTTTCTTTTAGAGGACACGAAATGGATTCACTTAGAAACAGAAAGACAAACCTGTAGTGCAACAAGAGGTTGTGAAACAACAGAGAGGGAAATAGCACAAACTTGACTAAATATGTTTTTTTCTGCTCATCAGTTTGAAGTCTATCTGTTTATGTGTCAATTTAGTGCAATCATTTAAAAATTAAACCTGTCTTAATGATTTCTAATTAAAACACAGACGTCAAATAGTCTCAGCTATGTTATGTGTCTCAATGTACAGGTAAAAATTCAGCTTGTTGTGTATGTGTTTACAACATTCACACACAATCTTGATCACACTGCCACACAGAGAGCTGCAGGATGATTAAATGGTGAGTCTTGTGTTTCAGGCGGCATGTTTTGTGCCAGCTGACCATCGGAATGCATCTGGTTCTGTCAGCGTAGAGGTGTGTGTTGGTAAGAAACTCATCATCTCCCTGGAGCACTTTTCTGAATACCCCATCTGCCACTGGATCAGACGATCAGTCCCACTACTGACAGTGTAAGTGGAATTATGTGTGTGTGTGTGTGTGTGTGTGTGTGTGTGTGTGTGTGTGTGTGTGTGTGTGTGTGTGTGTGTGTGTGTGTGTGCGTGTGCGTGCGTGTGCGTGTGCGTGTATGTGTGTGTGCGTGTGTGCGTGTGTGCGTGTGTGTGTGTGTGTGTGCGTGTGTGCGTGTGCGTGTGCGTGTGTGTATGTGTGTGTGCGTGTGTGCGTGTGTGCGTGTGTGTGTGTGTGTGTGCGTGTGTGTGTGTATATAGGTGTTTTTCCCCTTTTTACTGATGATTACATTGAGGCTTGATTCTTAAACCTCACCAGAAATGGGAGTCACACCATGGTCCTAACATCTCTTTCTGGGACGGATTCAGGGGAGTACGCGCTGAGCTGTGAAACTAGCGATGGGACCAGATCCTTAATGACTGTGTCTCTGCATGTAGTAATGAGTGAGTAACAGCTCCGTCATATGTCACTCTCTCACCTCTCTTCTACAACGCTTACTCGCACGCTTACTCGCACGCTCAACGCTTACACGCTCAAAACAGCAAACAAACACTAGACTGTTTGGTGCTGATAAACTATGGTAACAAGTGACGTGATTTTTTTTCCCAGAACGTCCCAAAAAACCAACGCTGTCACTGGAAAAAGTAGATGACAGAATGAGTTCTCCTTATTTCACATGCATCTCTGAGGGTGAAGACTGCCCAAAGTCCACACTTAAATGGTCTGGGTAAGAGCTTATCCATTACATTTGCGTGCATGATTCAGAACATGTTTAACTGATAATAATGACACTAACTTTGTTTTAAAAAATAATAATTAGAGTTTAAATTTCTGAATTATGATACTCCTTTTGAATAGAAACAATGATGGGAAAGCTGTTCCTGGAAACAGTGGATGGGAAAGTATTACAACATCTAGTAGTGACTATTCGGAGAGAGGAGTGATGTGCTGTGCTACTAATGCTGAAGGACAAGAATGCTCCCAACTGTATGACTATGGTAATTCAATATTTCAGCAAATGCATTCCACATAATAAATGACCACAGACAGAAGTTAATTTTCTCCATTTTTACTTCAACCACCTGAGAAGGTTGGAGGAAAAGCAGTCCACAGCCCATTGCACATCCCTAACTGAGACCCTGTTGTGTGTTTCAGACCTAGACAGTGACTTTATGAAAAATGATGAGGTTTCTAATGTGACCTTGAGCCCGAATCAGTCTTTGCTTCTGCGCTGCCGAATGCACCAACCGTACGGGAAGCCTTCACTTGTCTGGGAGCATGGCGGCAAAACAATGGATGCCACAGTGTTAGCATGCTCTTCTAAAGTCAAGAAAGAGGTACATTAATTCCCACTGAGATGTTCTGTTCATTTTTATGTGAGCAAATTTGATTTATTACACAAGTATATTGACCTGCTTAATATAAAAAAAAAGACACTTTTTACAATATGAGACCTTTAAGACACCGTAGTTTAAAACACAAATCACAAATGATAACATAAATCTTTCCCTTTCATTTAATTATTTAATTAAAAACTACATTTTTTTGTCCCAGGTATGCATTAAAAATGACAAACATAAAAGAAGTCAGATGGCCTACCTGTTCATTGAATCAGTTAGTACGGACCACAGCGGCACATATACCTGCAGGAGTAAAACCAAAAAAACAAAATCTGTTGACATTCAGGTCCAAGGTGAGTGGAATTAATTTCACTTTATTCGTTCTCTCTGTTGGTGAGCACTTCATTCAAATGTTGTTTATAATGTCGAGTCCCATTTGTACATGTACTGATTTAATTCCTCTGCTGCCTCAGCTGAGGGCTTCCTTTCTGTTCAGCTGGATACGAGCAAGATCATACCAGCTCAGAATGCGTCCCATGCCTGTTTGCAAGCCAGTGTTTCCTACCACCCTGTGCTCCAGCACTGTTCCTGGGAAGCTCCTGATAAAAATATGACTAAATGTATCAGAGACAATTGGGTAACAAAGCACAGGTAGTAGCATGAAGCACTGTTTCCTTGAGCTGAACTAAAAATGTTGCATAAACCTAGCTGTCTGTTAATGCTCATGTACATTTATACAGTAAACTAGCCGTTTGGAAGATATACTCATATGATATTAGATGTTTGACTTTTGTATGCTTTCCTATGAATGTGGTCTTCTCAGGACTGTGAAGCTCTGTGGTGCACTCAAATCAGGAGATTATAAATTACACTTGGAGGCTGGAGGACAAATAGTAACAAAGAATATATCAGTGTGTGTTGTAGGTACGAGAGATCTATCTTATTTTATTTATTTTTATTTATCTGGTATTGACTTCTGCACAGCTATATCACTTTTAAAACTTTACAATTATATTTTTGTTTCAGGCCCACCAAAGTTCAAATTCAGGATCAACAACGGCAATAATACCTTCACCTTTGAGACTGTGAGTCTTGTGCCAGCAAGTTATACCTGGATGTCTTGTTCTCTGTCCAATGACAGGTATGATCACCGTGTCAGCACTGTAGCCCCGTTGAACCCACAAACTCAGATTCAGATTTCCTCAAGTCTTTATTTTTTGCCCCGTAGCAGCTGTGACGCAGACTCTTCCTGGAAGGAGGTCCCAGGTGCCTCTCGAATAGACACTGACGTCTTCTGTGAGAAGTCAATCAAGAGCTCTCTGAGCAGAAATTTAGTAGATGGGCACCATTTAAGGTTTTGCCTCACAAACTCAGTTGGCTCCTGGTGCCGAACACAATACTCAATATACTACCCACCTTCACTTCAGGCCTCCAGAGGTAGCCAGATTAATTTCACAACAAAATCATGACATTTTAGTTGGGTTTATGCATGACTGTCATTAGAAACTGTCCTTCATCGTTGTTTTTAGGTGTTCCCAATAATGACAACAGCAGCTTGATGGTGCTGAAAATAGGCAGTATGCTTTTGCTCCTGGCTTTGGCAGTAGTTATCGTGGTGCTCTTGTACTTTGTCAAAAAGAAGGTATGTATTACACATTGAAACACATACACACAAACACACAAGAGGACATGATGCCAACCCTTTGGTGTTTCCAATAGAAACCCCAGTATCAGCCCCAGCTTCAGATGATCCAGATGGTTGGACCCAATGACAATGATTACATCTACATAAACTTCAAGGAGTTCGGGTACGACCTGAAATGGGAGTTTCCCAGGGAGAACCTGGAACTGGGTATGAGCTGCACCAAGCATTAGACATGAAATACTCCATTACAAGTAATATTAAAAACACAATAAACATATATATATATATATATATATATATATATATATATATATATATATATAGTGTAAAACACCTACATTTAAAATCCTACGTAGTACAAGAGTATTTCCTAATTTAACCTATACTTTAAAAAGTAAAAGTAGGCTACTAGTTACATAAATTGAATTCATTTTTCTGACATTTTTCCAGTCTTTGCTCTTTTCTTACACTTTTTAGTTGAGTTTTACCTCTTTGGGGCATGAACAGTTATTTAAATGAGTGACAAGGGGCTACAAGCTAAAAAAGTTGTGTACCACTGGTTTAATGTTCACAGTGCATGTTATTTTGAAGGTTATCCAATTTTCAATTACATCAAAACTTTACTTACAGTCCTCAAATACATGTACCAGTAGTTGCATCCCACCACTTCCAAGACTTTTAATGTTATTGTTCCAGTAAAGTTACACTTGCCTGAAAGGTCAATATGTGTGTTGAGTGTTTCCATGTCCTCCCGTCCCCCAGGTCAAGAACTGGGCTCTGGTGCTTTTGGTATGGTGCTCCAGGCTACAGCTTATGGCATCAACAAGCCTGGAGTCTCACAGCAGGTGGCCGTCAAGATGCTCAAAGGTCAGTGTTTCGTATATTTATTCTGTGAGAGAAATGCAAAATGTTATGGAGGTCATTTCAGTGGTCGATGCCAAATTTGATACTGCAGAGAAACACCAGACGGTGGAGAAGGAAGCTCTGATGTCGGAGCTCAAGATGCTGACTCACATCGGTCACCATGCCAACATCGTTAACCTGCTCGGGGCATGCACAGACACAGGTAACCACTGGTAATTACACACATGCACTAGAAATTTGTAAACACTCATTGCATCTGATTTCACTCCAAGTAGGCAGGTGGATTTTGTCAGATGGGTTGATCCCTCTAGTGTCATTGCAGATCATTTTGATTCCATTTATTATTTGTTTTTCACATACAGGACCCATATACCTGATTTTCCAGTACTGTTGTTATGGAGATCTACTGAACTACCTAAAGAAAAACAGAGAGCGCTACCACAAGTCTGTGACCGATGCTTTCAACAAGGACCGTTTCAGCAGCCTTTACCACAACCTGCAGCCTAGGAAAAGCTCTGGGTAGGAACAATGGGGAACAAGGGGTGGGAAGAGAAATGTCGGGAAACGTTTGGCAATAGGGGCAACAAAGGGTTATAAAGATAATATTCTACATAAGTGCAGGCATATTTGTAAAAGTTGAACTTTACAGTGACATCACATTTGTGTTTTCTCAGTGAGCTAGGCACAGCAGCAGACAATTACGTGCCCATGCACAGCTCTACCACCAGAGGGCAGGAGGACATCGCCCTCCTCACTATCAACTCAGGTGACATGGACAGCTTCCAAGGTGAAGAAATACCATGATGTCAGAGCATGCCTGATAAACTAATACATTCACACTTTCAGTTGTTCTCCTAACTGATCCCAGTTTATCTGCAGACCCAGGCATCTATGAAGACCCAGACGATCAGGTAGAGGACCTGCAGACCCTGACCTTTGATGACCTGCTCTGCTTTGCCTACCAAGTGGCCAAAGGCATGGAGTTCCTCTCCTCCAAGAATGTAAGATACGAAAGGCCAGTGGTGGATCAAGGTGGTCAGGGACCCTAGGCTACTGTTTGTCTGGGCCTCCCACATTATTAATCAGCTTTATCAGAAAAAAACCCAGCTAGAACAGAAGAAGACCCCTCAACCTTCATTTGACTTCATTTTTTTATAATGTTTCTAAGGGCCCTAACAGGAGGAAAGTTTTTTATCCCAGTGTAGTAAATTAAGAAAAAAATCCGGGGGCCTCTGCACACCTGGGGCCCCTAGGCTGCAGCCTGGCCCAGCCTGTGCATGAATCTGCCTCTGTGAGGGGCCTCCCTGTGTAAACCCTCTACATTAACAACACAACTTTATCAATGGTTAATCATTAAGGTACATTTTAAGCAAAATAACAAACAATCGCTTCAATTCTGGCATCTCTCGATCTATACAGGTTTTAGACCAGACCAAACAAGCTATTTGAAGATATTCATTTGAGCATTTTTCATTATTATATCATATTCTATAGACCAATCAATGATTGAATTAATCTGGGAAATAATCTGCACATTAACTGATAATTAAAAATAGCATAAATTGCAGCCCTAAAGATCACATTTTGATGAATCTGCTTATTTTTTAAGAGAGATACTTCAACATATACATTTTTACAAGTTCCTCAGCTGTTGTTTCTCCACATGCTGGTCTGTTATAGCCAGAATTTTAAGATCTTTATAAATTGAATGTAAAATTGTTGTCAGCCTCCAAAACTCACATGTCGGTCCAGTACGGCTGGGCGATATGACGATATATATTGTCAAGACAATCGCAATGTCTAAAATTCAGGCTGAACTGGTTAACAGCAATATTTACGTCATTTGGACGACACTTTTCGTTTGTGACCCTTGCATGTTATGTTCATTTTGCCCTAAAGAGTAGACAAAAATAGGAACTACTGCCGTGATTGGATCAGGACAGTCTCCCTCTCCTGTTAAGTCGTTGTTTTTGTCTCCCTCTGTCTGTGTTTTTCTGTATGTGCTCCCCTTTTCTGTTTCTCTGGTCTTGAGTTTATTTTCCTGGCAGGTGATCCTTGTTAGCATCGATCACCTGCCACTCTGTATATTAAGCCGGTCCTGAGCCTCATTCAGTGCCGGATCATACCCTCAACATACCCTGATGTCTCCCTGCGTACCTGTCCTCTTGTGTCCATTCCTCTTGTCCATTTGTATCAGTTCTCTGCGTGTTTTTCCTTTGTGTTTAATGCACCTTTTTGTAAATAATTTTTATTAAATTTGTTAATACCGTCTCCTGAGTTCCGTGTCTGCATTTGGGTCCCATCCCCCGTGTACTCTCCGTCACCCCACGTGACAATTACCATGTAGTTATTTCTTAGAGGCTATTTATTGAATTACCATAAAAAATGCTATATCATGATGAATATCGTTATCGAGATATCAGAATAGAAGATTTTGGCCACATAGACTTGGTCTTTTTTTCTTTTTTTATGTCACAAATAAAAACAGACACAAACAACATACACATCACAACTCAAGGCAAACCAAAGACACAGACCCGCTTCTTGGACAAAAAAGGGGGAGAAAAAAATAATGCAAAATTTAGACAATAAAAATTAAATAAAAACTAGCAATAAAGATAATGACAAACTCAACGGTCTCCAAAAACAACAAACTGATTGAAACAAAAAAAGGGAAAAAAACAAAACAACAATCTCCATTAAAAACTAAGACACAGCAAGAAATGGGAAAAACTACTTCACAGCGCCTCACCAACCCCCAACCTCTACAGACTTGGTCTCTGTGGATTGTGTTGGGTATGATTTAAGTTACCGTTCTGATTGTACCTGTCTGTCTGCAGTGCATCCATCGAGACCTGGCAGCTCGAAACGTGTTAGTGACAAAGGGCCGGCTGGTGAAAATTGGTGACTTCGGACTGGCCCGGGACATCGACAACGACTCCAACTATGTTGTGAGAGGAAATGTACGACTGATTTTATTTTACAGCATTTATTGGTTACTGTATATATATTTGATCACTTCTCACACATTACGTGGGTGACTTGACTCTCCAGGTGCGTTTGCCAGTGAAGTGGATGGCACCAGAGAGTACCTTTCAGGGGATCTACACCATGAAGAGTGACGTCTGGGCTTATGGCATCCTGCTCTGGGAGATCTTCTCACTTGGTAAGCTTTAACCAGTGCTCTCCATGACATTTAAACCACAATAAGCTATTCCTTTAAAATGCTTAATACCAAGTCTGTGTGTGTACCTTTCAGGTGTTACTCCATACCCAGGCATGAAGGTGGATCATACGTTCTACTCAATGATTGAGAGTGGATTTAAGATGGAGTGCCCATACTACGCCAACGAGTCTGTGTAGGTGTCTTCTGTCTTCTGCGTGCAACCATTGTGTTTCTAGTAAATGTATTCCTATAGACTTGAGACACTGACAAGTTTCAGAATCACCTCTGCACGCTGTCATGATAAGTTGATGATGAGGAGTTGCAGTAAAATTGGTATGACATAGTACTAATAAATATGATGATATAGATTTTTGAATGAGAGGAATCATCTTCAAGCAGTGGCAGAAAGAAGTACACGTATAGAAGTGATGTACTTTATTTCACATTTGAGGGACTTTTACTTTACCTGAGTGTTTGTGTTACTATTTTCTGCTACTTTATACTTCATTTTGAAATATTGTACTTTCAGAATCAGTATCAGAACCAGAAATACTTTATTAATCCCAGGGGGAAATTATTTTTGTTTCAAACTCCAGCTATACAAACAACATAATAACAACCATATTATTTACTGTACTTAAGTTATTTAAAACTTGAGTTACAGTGCAGTAAATATCCAGACGTAAATCAAGTCAAATTAGGTAATAATAATAATGATATTTTTTTCAGTTATACTTTATTTTATCAAGATGAAGTCAGTTTTGTAGACAGGTTCATACGTGTTAAAACAAGTTGAACTAACAACCCAGATCATTTCTCTTGTTTTGTTTGGACCAAACAGTTGCCACTGGACTGCATATAAGAAACTAGCTCCACCAAAATGCTGCATACACATTAATGGAAAGGGTCATTTTACAGTACGTTTTCTTTTTGTGCTTTAAGTACATGTTGCTGATAATACTTCTTTACTTAAAGAATGCAGAGCTTTTACTTACAATGTAGAGTATTTTACTCTGTTTTATTGGTACTTTTTCCACAACTGTCTTCGAAACAAATACATCTAAATAAAGGAACTATAGCAAAGGATTTCCCCTCCTTTCTCCATGCCTTTCTTTTTTCTTTTTCTCCAGATATGAGATGATGTGTAAGTGCTGGGCTCTGGATCCCTGCAACCGGCCATCTTTCTCCAAACTGGTGTCCTTCATGTGTGACCAGCTGACAGACAGAGAGGAGAAGGTAGGCCTGTAGAGCAGGATCAAAATACTGGTGGATAGAAATAGTCTATTTGAAGCAGAGTTTTATTATTTTCATCTCCACCGCTGGCCAGACATGTAAACATTGCATCTGATCTACAAGCAGCACTGTGTCCTTCCTCTTTCAGCTCTATCATAACATGCTCGACCAGACTTCCAGTGATTACCAGAGCCCTTCGGCCATTTTGGATATTTCCGCTTTAACAAAACAGAACGAGAACAAAGCGGCCAATGACTACTGTCGAACCCATGCGACTGAAGAAAGCAAAGCAGAAGTGTCAGACTCAGACACTGTGGCAGCTGAGGAGAAGCTGGTGAAGCCATCTGATACAGAGTGATCACCTATCACTTAATGTATGTTGACCAAATGTTCAAACCCAAACTTTTTTTTAAAGATTTTTCACAAAGAAATAATCTCAAGAGTACGGAAGAAAAAAGTCTGTTGATCCGTTTTCTAAGTCTGATCTAAGATGTTTTCTCTTCTCTGTGTTTGTGCTTAAAAACAGGTCAACTAAAGGTTTTGCCAGAAGAATCTTTTTAAGGTTCTTGAAAAAAATGCACCTGCAATACTTTTTTTTTAATAAAGGGAACAGAAAGTCCACGCAAAACCCTTTCCCCCACTTCTTCTTAAGTCATAAGCAGAGAAGAGAAAACTAGTTAGTTGAGAAAATGGGTCACCACATATTTTTTTTCTCACTTGCCTCTCAGAGCTTCCATACAGAGTGACAGCAGGATGCACTTGCATTATATTTTATTAGAATATTGTAATAAAAACATGGTTTTAATTATGTGTATGGGATTTCAGTGAGTTATATTATCACTATGAAAATTGGTCCAAATGTAAACAAAGGTTTTTTGTTTTCTTTCTTTTTATATTGTGCAGCTAAAAATGAAAAACTGTTTCATAAAATGATCCTAAATATTCTCTGACTGAAGACACGTAAGATTTAGAGCGCTCCTTTTTTTCTACATTAGGTCCTACACACTGGAGCAATATTTTATCATATAAATATATCACATATATGTTGTTTTGCAGTGAAATGTGATGGTAATTATTTTTGTTGTGGTCTCATATTTTGGTAGTTACTTTCAAGTTTGTACACAATTATATTTTTTTTTTCAAATAAGAGTTTCTATTTTAACATATTTTGGATTTTCTTTAATGGACTTTATTTGTTTGTGTTTGTTGAAGCATTTATACCTGCAATAAAAATGTACTTTACACACTGAAAGAAAAACTGGTGATCACAATGTAGGTCAGCTGCATGTGTCTGAACAGTTCAACCCACAGAGTCATTTTGGTTTCTCAGATTGTTTTGAGTAATCTCCAAAAGCCTGAAGAGGTGATAAAACCTGGTGGTAAGAGCATTAATTTATACAGTATATGTGTAGGAAATCAGTGGTGGAAGGAGTATTCATTCATTTACTTAAGTAAAAGTATCACACTGTGAAATAGCATTGCATTCAAAATATTACATTCAATATCAATAAAATGTACAGAAAGCATCAAATGTCCAACTATTCATTATACAGTAAAATATTCCCTGTCAGTGTTTCTGGGTTTCTGCTGACTGCTGCATTTTACTGCTGTAGTTGTTTAAGGTTATGCTCGTTTTAACTTTACATCCTGATTAATCTACAGCAATACACCATAGTTTATAGATCATCCTAGGTTTGCAATGTCGCTGTACTTTGAGAACCAGCTCTAAAAAGTTATTTTCATGTTGTCAGAAAAACACCTTTGCAGTGATGCATTTTCCAGCTGATCCATAAAGGCTTTTAAGAAGTTTTTTTTTTACCCTAAGAAGTAGAAGAATTTTCTCACCACATAAAGGATGCATGCATAATGCAATTTGAAAAGTAAATAAAGCTGTCAGATGCATATAGTGGAGTTAAAAGTATAGGCCTGTAAAGTAGCGTGCAATTGAAACACTCAAGCACAAGCAGCTTAAAGTTGTATTGAGATCTTTGCATTCCACCACTGCGGGAAATAAACCCTGCAAATCAAAGCCCTGCTGCCGTTGACTGTGGACAGCAGGGGGTGGAGTTTCACTTCTCTCCAACAGCAAACGATCGGGGAGGGGGGGGGGGGGGGGGAATACAGAAAACACAGGAAGTGTTAACAAGTTTACCTGGGAAGGAAAGAGGGGAGACTGCTTTAGCGGACGGTGAGAACATTTATGAATAATATTGTTTAAGGAGCACAGTACAGTAAACATACTTGAGTAGTATTTAGAATACGGACACGTTTGTTTACCCTGTATAGATTAGCACAAGTAGGCCCAGTGAGTTTAAAGGGTTATTAAGGTTTTCTCCTCTCCACAGGTGCCAGTGGATTGTGCAATACGTGGTTCTTTTCGTAAATTGCAACCATTGCCTTCAGTGGAAGCCTTATTTGACTGTTTTTATTATAGATAAGACACATAAACAGGAGATACAATAGAGATCCAGCTGATGATTACGCAGAAAAGACAATGAACAGCCTAGAACAAAAGCAGCATTCAAAAGACTTCCACTTTCTTTCTCTGTACTCTAGGAGACGCCAGAGATCAGTCAGCATGTTGGAGAACCAAATTCACCTTGCATCACTGTTTTGTTTTGGGTTTTTTTGCCTTTAAACCCTTCAGGAAAATCTTCTTTCCAACATCAAATGATTGGCAATTGATCTGACCAATAAAAATATTGACCCTCGCCAGGCTGAGGGAGCTTGTTGTGTGTGTCCAACAGTGCATTAACCCTCGTTGCAAAGTCTTGTCCAAAGGTCAAAAACAGATGGTGTGTCTACTGGATAGAGTCACCACATGAACATGGACATCGCCACAGTAAATGCTCTTCCTTATGAGGATTTTGTGAATATTCTGGGCAATGTGGTGGAGAAGTGTCCCATTATAACAGCTGCTGTGTGGTCGGAGCGTCCCTTTTTGAACTTAACTGCCTTGGAAGCTGCAATCGGTGACTTCATCGATGCTCTGCCATCATCAGGTGAGACACACACATTTGTTTTTGTTAACTTTTTGTCATATTTTGTGATTTAGGTGGCTGCCTCTAGGGGCGTGCCCTTAAAAAGGTGATTTACTCCACGCGCATTGGTACTCATAAGACAGTATATTCATTTAGGTAAAGAGGGGATCCTCAGGTGTCACCCGGACCTCGCGGGCAGGGACCTGCAGAGCGGCACACTGACCCCGGAGTCGCGCGAGGAGCAGGCGGGAGCCGGGATGGATGCGCTGGACTCCGCGGAAGCTTTGCGCATGGCCCGGCTCAACGAGGAGTACAAGGAGCGCTTCGGGTTCCCGTTTGTAATCTGCGCCCGGATGAACGACAAGTCCAACATATTACGGCAGCTGTCCGAGCGCTGTCTCAACGAGCGCGCGGTGGAGCGGGCGCGCGGCATCGAGGAGGTGAAGAAGATATGTCACCTGCGTCTTCAAGGCCTCGTGCTCACTGACGCTGCCAAGTTATGAACCTTACTTACTGGAGTTTATATTGGATGGTGCAAGTTTAACCATGTGAGAGTACCAGGTCATCAGAGCCGTACAGGCGGTGTGATATTTGATTTATTCCAAATGTATCATGTGTGTTATTCATGCTGTACAATGTCGTCTTCAAACAATAAAACACGTGATTCTAATTCAACAATTTACAGGATATAGTCTTGGCTTATATACAAGTATATGACACAGATAATATGGCATATACAGTCATATTACGCGTAGAGGCTTTACATTCATTAACTCATACTACTCACATGTCTGAGCTGAAAAACAACGCACTGTAAAACTTGATTTGACCATGCAACAGTCTGTGCAGCTGAATTCTGCCTCTAAATGGGAGAAAAAGTAGTCCCCGCATGTTTTGGTTGTCTCCCAATGACGTGGGAAGAAGAAGTGCCCCTTCAGTCCAGCCAGTGACGGACAGTGTTATCCAAAAAGAAGGATGGTCCTTGAGAAATTTCAAGGGTGTCACTGGAAAATTAGCATTTTCTGTAAATGCCAAAATATGCTGTAGGTTTCACTCTCCATTAGGGATTTCCTTAAAAGTGGATTTGAAGTGGACTTTCCAAAGAAAGATCCCTGCAATGTGAGTCGAACTCCCAGTCTTGAGAACCTGCTGCGGGTCTATGCGGGCTCTCTGGCTCCAGGTACGGGGAGGGAGTGACCGTGCAGCGGGGAAACGGGAGGTGAGGTGGTGGTGGTCGTGGTGTGAGGACCGTTCGCGGAGGTGACCCCTCCCGCGGCCTCCCCCTGGTCCCCAGAGGTGATGGAAGAGTCTTGGTCCGGGTCGCCCCCCCTCGTCCTCTTCCGGTCCTCCTCCTTCTTCCACTTCATTCGCCGGTTCTGGAACCAGATCTTGATGTGGCGCTCGGTGAGGCTCAGGGTCAGCGCCAGCTCCACGCGGCGCGGCCTCGAGATGTAGCGGTTGAACAGGAACTCCTTCTCGAGCTCCAGCAGCTGGGCGCGCGTGTAGGCAGTTCTCGTGCGTTTGTTTTCCTCTGATTCCGCCATCATGTATGGTCCTGGAGACAAACACAGATTTAGTGCCCTCACGGTTGAGATATAGGTCATTTATCAAAGCATTTGAAGGTTGATTTATGGTTTTGTTTGAACTAAATCTCAAGCAACGTAAATTCAGTTTTATAAATTATCATAAAGGGATAATTTCATTACGCCGATTATTAGAAGTGCTTGTCTTAGATTTGGACCTCTCCAGAAACCACAGGGCATATTTGTCTTTAGATATCCACTGACATAAATATGTATTTGTCTGTATGTTACACGGAATTTGCTATAAGGGCCTGGGCTACTTGAGATTTACCCAAAAATAATCATCATTTCTTATTCAGAGTTCAAATTTGGAAGCAACAATAGATCTTCAAGATGATGTGGCAATTATTTTGGAGGTTAAGACTTATGGTTGTGTGTAGGTTGTTCCTCCTACTGTGGACTAAAAACCCCACATTTAAGTCCCACATTTAAAATGTATACCAGATATTACAAATATTGATAGGTTTGTGATAACTGACTCTGAGATCCTTGTGGTTTAGTAACAGAGCCTTTAACACAATGGGTTTTTTCTACGGCTGTATTGCTGCAGAATATTTATAGATATACATATCACCATATCATAAAAATTCAAATATATATATATTTATATTTAAAAGTATATGCTTATATATAAGGAGCCAAGTTCGCTACACATTGCAGTTCATTTTCATGTATCAGTTGCTTTGATGTTCTCATTTTTATATTGTATATAATATAAACTATTATCATTGTAGCACTTAGAGAAGAGCATGTGACATTCATATATATATTCAATATTATTTCCCTCTTAAAATTAGGGCTATATTGTGTTGATTCAAATCTAAGCTAAACCGACACTATATGCCCAAACAATAACATGTATTTTTGCTATATTTTTATTATAGGTTTGGATTAATTATAGATTTGACTGCTTTGACCCTTGGCATGCACTCTTTTAGCCTTTATTATGATTATTATTATTTTTAATAACAATTTTTGCATGTCCGCCCCTTCAAAACGAAAGCCTTCTCAATGGCATCCTGTCAGCTTCAACACTTATATTCACTGGAGTTATGCTGTTTAAAACTAGTTTACCTAATAAAGTCATTGGTATATCTTCAGTACGCCCTACACTATAATTAACTATCACAAAAACAGTGCGCAAAATACACCAAAAGTAGGCCAAAATATCACGGAAGAGCTTAGGAATCAATTATGAAAATGTCTTTATATCAAATCAGTGACGCAGGGTAAAAACGTGTTCAATCCTCTGAAAGTTTTCTCTGATGTGAAAAAGTCTGAGCAGATTTTTTTTCTGGACCTATAATTAAAGCTAAAAAAACCTCCCTGTGTAATAGAAGTTTAAAAAAAATCTAAATGTAATGAATCAGTGGGCTAATTTATCTGAAACTGTAAGATTTGGTAAAGGCATAATAATTCCCTGTTAACGGCCTACAAAAGGTCACTTTTCACACAAATCAAACTTATTGTGGTAGATTTCCTCTTCAGCCTATGATGGTTTAAGATACAGCGATTTGTGAATATGCTGAGACAAAACCCACATATTTGTGACGATAAGGCCCGATAAAAGCAAGCGCTGACCTTCCGGGCCTTTTACAAATTGACTGACAAGGTAAACTGAAACACCCAGGATCATATTGTTGGGAGCATGATGTCATTATGGGTCATTATGAGAACTCGTTACTGCTATGAGTAATGCAGTAAACAAAAATGAACCTGTATGTTAAAATACGATGAGGAGAGAGTAGAAGTTGCTGCTCTGAGAAATAGATTCCGTTAATTCGGTAATTGTCTGATATAGGATCCATTACCTGCCCACTGTCCTTTCCAGGTGTGTGAGTGGGATTTTGTGGTTTTCATCCAGGGGAAAGGGAGGTGATATCTGCTCTGGTCCCCCGCGTCTCCATAGCCTGAAGCGGGCTGGAGAGGCTGCTGCTGGAGCCCCTGAGGATGGTGGAGCTGAGGCACACCTGGATCCTCCCGCATGGGGAGACTGTAAGAGGGGTTAATGTCAGGAAGGCTGGCCTGCTCCAAGGCTCCCATGGACGGCGGTGTGTAGACAGAGTGGACCTGCCTGCTCATGTAGAGGCAGGGCGGCGGGCTGTGGTTGTAGTCCTCCCCCTGTGATCTCTGGTAGGCACAGGAGTCTTTAAAAACCTGAGAAGGATAATAAAGATCTTCCCGATTCATGGCTTCCGAGGACCCGCACATGTACCGTACCTGCGCCCTGCCCTCGGCGTGGACCTTCTGCTCTATAGCTGCCTCTGGCGCAACTACGAGGCCCCTTACGGCTCCACACAGGTGTGTCACTCTGCCACCATGTGACTCTGCTGCGCCGAAGCCATTGGTTTCACTGCGTGCAGACCTATAGCCCCCAGTTTCCAGGATATTCTGCAGCTTGTGGGATTTTTTTTCAGTGAATTGAACAGAACAGGTCGTGAGCGCGTAAATCAATGGCACTCTGTCAATACCGCAACGTTTACCTGGCTGGCACACACCTGTGTTTGCCCCCACAGCAGCAACAGACAGGGAACAGGTGAATCTGTGAGACCTTTCCTCCAGAATAATGGATAAAGAGGTCCTTAATGGTCTAGAGTGCACCAGAGAAACACGGTTCTCTTGTAGCACATGGAGGATTGTCCTCAAATAATGTGGCATCGACACTTTATATGGATATATCTCTAGTCCGCACTCTGCGGCTGATAAATCGATATGTATGGGCGCAAACATTGGTTGACCTGCCAGATAAGAGACCTGTGGATGGAGAGACAGTTGTCTTGGAAACTCGGCGGTGAAAAGCTCAAACAACATACTCTGTTTCCACAGCCCTTTTTTCATTTCATGTTACACCTTTGTGACTTTTAAAATGTACCCATTACACTTCTGTAAATGCATCATTTAACACCATTTAGCGCGCGTGGGCCCACAGTCCCTGCGCGACAGGGCCCTCGGCGACAACAAACAGAGCCGCACTCTCGCCATGTTTGCCGGCCATTAGCCTCAGCAGGTGTGTGTGTGTGTGTGTCTTAGTGTGTGTTCGCCCCATTAAACGAAAGACCTAGCGGTAAAACCAATTAAGGTTGGAGTGAGCAACAGAACTCAATTAACCAGCGTGCGCGTGGAGCGTGCGTCTCCACAACCCACGAGCTCACCTGCTGCGCGTCCATGCAACATTCTGAGCCTCTGCCACATGTTAGGAGTGATTTACCTATTTTTCATGTAAATTCTACAGGGCCATGGGGCTTTTACGTGGTTGATAGCGTGTATCAATAGACTATTTGAACTGAGTTCTTCAAAAGCAATTATGGCACTTTCCACGGTATCTTAATGGGGCACTCAGCGATGCAATAAAGTTCAAGTAAACCAATTCTATACAAATCACCCCCTGCACTGCGGCTTAATGGTGTTTATATTTGATCATTGTTTCAAAGAGGAAGGAAACAGTTAACCCAAGCTATTCTCCACTACAGTGCAGATGGACAACGTGATTTATGAAGCATGAGGGTGTTAAACGCATTTTAGCTGACTTTCCATACACAGAATTTGGCTTAATGGTTTAAGCGAGGAGTAATGCAGCTTACATTTAGATATATAAAAGATCTATGGGTAACCAGGACCAACCACAATGGCAGTTGCCGCGTTTATAAAACCGCTGTGTGTGTGGAACAATAAAAGAGTTACACACATGGATGGGAAAGATATAAACAGCAACACTTTCAGTCCATCTGTTGTCACGGAGGCCCAGTGACCCCACTAAAACCTGGGAAAATAATGCATATTTAATCACTGAATTATTGTTATTAAATTAAGGTTATTGTTGTCATTACAACATTATTAAAATATTACTAATCCATCGCTGGAAACTACTTGTTCATGAGAGGACACATGTAGGAGTGTCAGGGAAACAAGGTTTTTTTTCTCCTTTGACAAACAAAACCGTTTCTGATAGCCAGTATATACATGCCAAGAAGTTGGACACGCGATAAAATGTGCTTACCCAGTGGCGACAGCAGCATGGCTTATGTAAACATTTTTGACCAGTGAATAATGACAGAAGAATGGTAATGACATTATAATTGAAACCAAACCACCTCGACTGTTAGGTGAAACAGAATGACACCAAACCATGAGTCATGTCGAGGTACACGGAAACGTCAAAAGTTTTGTCAAGCGTCCTGGACTGTAACAAACACTTGATTCCTGATTTATTCACAACAGTTACAAATGGAACATCAGAAAAGAAAACAAGCTTCTGGCTTTGTGTGAAAATTTAAGGGACTACGTAAAGCTCAAAAATTACAAAATGTTTGTGAATTCAAATGTGAACTGTCACTAAACTACCATTTGAGATACGTTTCCTCAATCAGCACCAAAAAGAGTAAAAACTTAAATTACTGTCTTCGCCCACAGGTGAACCAGTCTTTTAGTCCGTTAACAGTTCTGTGTGGTGTGTCAGCTGGTCCGAGAGCAGTTTCAAGTGTTCAGTGTCCACCTCTGTGCGGCCTGGACAAGGAGTGGCCTCTGTAAAATCAGAGTTCCTCCCCCTGGACAGAAGACTTTATTCATGAAGTCTGTCTTTGTATTTGTCTTTGTCTTTGTCTCTGTTTTGTCCATCCCTCCCATGTCTCCGGTCTCTGTCGTCTTTGTGCCTGTAACTCCTCTCTTTGTCTCTATCCCGCTTCTTATCTTTGTTATTGCAGCTGTCCCTGTGATGGTGTTTATGGTCCGTGTGGCCTCCTGTACTTCTGTGATCTCTGGGAGGTGTTCTGCTGCGGCCTCGGCTTCTGTCCGGGGACTCACTTCTCCGGCGCCCTCTCTTGGTGGAGTGTCCATCTCTGGACTCTCCAGTGTGCCGCTGCAGGCCCGTGGAGCGAAGGGTGTTGAGAAGGAAGCGCTTGTTGGTGCTCCGCAGTGGACACTTCAACCTGACAAGAGGAGTGAACGGACAAACTTTTAAACTCTGACAGACCTATGGGTGCTGTGTGGTTGTGGTTTTGAGGTGGGCAAATAGGCATCAACTTTTGGTTGCCATCAACTTATATTTCCAGTAATTAAAGAAATACTTTTCCCAGGTCTGTGTCATGGCACTGTGCCATTCATCTAAACACAATGCTCACATCGCCATGACACACACCTGGATTGAAATGCGTATCTTATTAAGATACTAAACAGTTATATGTCAGCTTAATAAAGAAAATGTGACATAAAAGAATAAAAGATTTATTACAGTTAGCGAAAAAATCTTTTTAAAAGTTTTTTCCACATTCAAACCACTTAATTTAGTTTTCTGTCGTCTCTATAAAAAAAGATGCCTGTGTGCATGCGAATAACCGCACCAACACACATGCGGCTTTGACTGGATCTGACTATAACAGCAATAATTAAAAATCACTAACAAGTATTAAAATTGTATTTATTTCAGGGGTGCACATTTTGCTGCTAGGTTAAAAAGAGTTTGTCACCGATGGCAACCAAAGGCCAAGAATTGGTTGCCAGTTTTTCAAAATGGTTGCAAACGGTAACTATCGAGCTGTGGCCACCATAACTTTATTTCATGTCATGACTTTGTGTAATTTCATGTTGAAAAGATAAAAGCTATATAGTACATAGTAAAGGATAAATTAACTGAATTAAAAAAATGTATGCTCGTACAAAAAATATAAATACATATTTATGTATTATGATTTCAGGCTATAAAATAAAAAGGCGACTCTTCAAAGGGGTATCATGACTTTCTACAGGCACTGTACCAACTCTATATATGTGTTTGTTTGTATGATGAAGTGCGTTGTGTGACTGTCTTGGAGGAGACTTCCTCAATAAATACAACTTTAATAACTAATTTGGTTTGACTATTTAAACTTAGTCACTGAAACGAAACAACTGTAGCTGTGTTTTCTGGCAAAACCAAATATTTCAGCATTTATCGGTATCATTATTACAACATTTTGGGAGGGTGGCCAATAATTACACACAATACACTCACCTGGAGCAACATGGTAAATCAATATGCTGTTTTCCTAAAAGATAATATATATAAAATGCAGTGCAATATTTTGTATTAATTTGGGTTGTTTTTATTAGTTATCGTGTAGTTTGGTCCAAGTGTTGTTGTACACTTTTAATTGTAGTATTATAAATACATGTGGACCAAATAGTAGCTACTGTGAACAACAGTAGTTATAGAACTACTACTAGTAGTAGTGTACTAGTAGTACAAACGAGTTGAGAATATAGCATAGAAACAAGACTCATTTTACACATATTGAATCTTTAAACAACACAAATAGGAAGTTTAAATGAATAGTGCATACATAGAGTATATGTATATTTATTATC
This sequence comes from Echiichthys vipera, assembly GCF_963691815.1. Lineage (NCBI taxonomy): Eukaryota > Metazoa > Chordata > Actinopteri > Perciformes > Trachinidae > Echiichthys > Echiichthys vipera. Next base: position 13,197,975 of record NC_139846.1, on the reverse strand, counting down.
CATACATGTAACCTGTTTTTGGCACTGTCTGTATTTGGATCGCACCTTATCTGCACCTCATTGCTATCTAGATTTTTAAAAATATTTTGCACCTACTTTTATGTTATCTTTTACATATATTTACACTCTTTACATCTGCATTCTTCCAACTGCTGCACATCCATTTCCCTCGGGATGAATAAAGTTGTATCTTATCTTAAATATGCGACACACTGAAGGAACAAAAATGCCCCAATGCAAGTACAGCTGAGCAGCAGCCAAATGTCCCCAAATGACAGAAAGGCTGATATGTGCTCACCATCCTGCAGGGCCCATGGTCTCTGCTCTCACTCGAGCCCTGTCGGTCTCCTTCAGCAGCTCCTCCACTGCACGCCTGCATGGATAAACAGCAAACATATCCAAATGAGTCATGTGAAGGAGAGGAAATGGGGAGAAGTCGAGGACAAAGATAGCAATGAAACCTCAAGGGGGAGCCAAGGGGAGAATAATTTAATTAAGTGAGAGAAAACAGAGTGATGCGGACAGAATGCGGAGGAGAAAGTGACTCATTAGTGAGTGAATGAAGGGACATCGGTGAGTGTCCCGGTTTGACCCGAGCTGCTGAATCAGCAGAGGAGACTCACTCATTTAGCCGACCTTTAACCACACATGCACAGGCAGATAATGGTGGAGGGGTTTCCTTTCAACCACTACACACTCGTCTTACAAGTTACTCACTAAATACAACAGCTGTCAACCAAAAATATCCCTCCCTGCTGGCGGAGGGGTGTTAACATTAGCTACAAGTGTGAGCAGCTGTAGCTGTGGTTTGCGTTGACGGAAGATAAACATGAAACTAGTCACATACTTCTCCAGGTCAGTGTCCTCTGACATCTCGTCGGAATAAACTTCACGTTGGAAACAAGTGAATTTGACTAAAATCGATTATTGTTGGTAATTAAAGCTAGCGTACATATTTTTTTTGTTTATTTCTTCGCGAGGTCCTTCAACCAAGGACCCTGTGCCGTTTTAGCTGTCCTTAAAGATGCCTGCCACTTCCAAGTCTTTTTTGTGACAAAACCTTGACACAACTAACTCGCTGGATTATTTTAAGAGTATGAAGTAGGAATGCAATTTAAATGCAATATTTGTGCTTTCAGTAGCATCTATTAACGTGCCAAAACTAAAAGTTAATTAATTAACGATGCTAAGCAGCATTTTAATGTTCTACAGTTGTTTACAGTTTTATCTGTTTGGATATGCTACATCGTATTTTACAAGTTGATTTTATATTATGTTGCCTAACTATCCTAATCTGTAAATGAACTGTAACAATGCACACCATGAAGCACTTGTTATTAACATGCAGAATTGATCATTTGATGGTTCATTACCCTTTATTAGTCTAGTTATTTCTTAACATTAATATCTGCAGATTGCATGGCTTGAGAAACTAATAGCACCTATCAATGACTCACCACAGTTAAAAACGTCTTCTTATTAATTATTGCTTATCTACAAAGCATTCCCCAAATAATGTATTAACCATTACTAAAGTCATTAGTAACAATTTAAAAACCCCTGTGCCTCAATAAGAAGTGTTTTGCTGAAATAATCCAACCTTAAATGACACACTAAAACCTTTGTTTCATTGTTCATGGCAGTTCATCTTGAAACAGCATCACCATAACAAAAACAAATCTGCAATATTAAATTCATCAATATGCAACAGAGCAAGACATATGCGACTTTATTGTTTGGCCAAAATGAAATAGAAATCCTAATCTCATATCAGAGTCATTTAAAAGCGGTCAGTGAGGGTCCACGGTTTTTGTTCTTTTGTTTGTTTTGAACAGGCTGTTTGGGAGCCACCCCTGAGACTGCTGTGGACTGGCAGCCGCAGGCCCCGCCCAGTGCCGCTGACGGACAGCGGTGGGCGGGGCCTGCGCCGCCAAAGGCACGGGGGCGTTTTCGTGCGGGTTTGCGGAACGGGCCGTTGCGGTGAATGCGTGATTGAGGTCCCGCAGATAATCATCCCCCTTTTTGGGGCCGGAGTGCACGGCTCGAGGAGCAGCCGGAGTAGGTAAATATTACATCTACTTATATCCAGTGCCTGCATGAACGGTGTCAGTCTGTGGCTTTGCATTGATATTGCCATTGTCGCTTCATCTGTCCTAGCTTTTCCGCTTGTGGAGGGTGGGATGGAGTCAGACAGATGGGGGCAATGATTACCAAAAAAGCACTTGCTCTAATCAAATGTGTTCAACGCCTACGGGTGGCTTATAGATCATGACATTTCAGTTGTTGCGTTGCCAAGGGAAATTAGGGCTGTGACAGCTGAAAAAAATGATGGGAATTATCAATTAAATCAGTGTCAGTTTTTTGTTGTTATCATTGCATGTCTGACTGTTGTAGGAGGTGAAACAGCTTATTGCAACAGACCAGCAGGCCCGTGCAAGTGACCATCAGCCTTTCTACATTTTGTTTTAAGATAAGTGACGACGAGATGGGGGTTTATGAAAATGTAGGCTAAGCCGACAGGACCTAAGATTTCAAATCTGTGGCCTAAAACATCATCTCATCTTATTTGGAAATGTCATTCCTACAGGCGAGGTTGTTGTTCGTGGCTTGTCCTGTGTTGTAAGATTAGATTGTCATCTCTGGAAAAATGAAAAATGAGCAGAGACAGGTGCAGGGCCAAGACTGTTATTTATTAATATAGAAAGCAATGACAATAACAGCATGGCCTTGGACTCAGAACCACACACACACACACACAGTGGGATTAAAAGAGAGATATTTCACAAGCATTTGCTATAGTCTTCATGAAAGAATCTGTTGATACATAGTGTTTAAAATAGATTTAAGTGCTTTTCATGGCCCAGCTCTAAACTGCTGCTACAGTGAAAACCTGAAGACTTTACTTATTGATAAAGACTATTTGCAGCATCTGAAAGCTCTTGTGCATGATGTGCATGTGGGTTTTTTTTCAACTTTTGCTTGTGTAGACTTAAACTTGCATGTCCATAAGTTTGTGTGTGAATGTGTGTGTGATGTAGTGATGTCACAGCTTTGTTATAGGAACAGAGAAGCCTTGTGTCCTCATGATTAATTCATGTCCAGCTGCGGGATGGAGACAGAAGCATCCAGTCACACACAGACAGGAGCACGTACTTAAAGGAGGCTGAAATAAGTAGCTACCGGTCCGGTATCCAAGGAGACAGGAGAGACAGGTTGTCACAGAAATGGGTAGCCATGGAGACGAGACGGTAAAAAAGCATCTAAAAAATCTGAGCCAAGGGGACTTTCATCATCGTCTGCGCGGTCTGACAAGCTTTCAGGCTGTACCGGGGAGGAGCAGAGCATCCTGCTGAGAGAAATGCATCTGTTGTGTGGCTCCTCTGCCTCCTTCTCCGGCTACACTCTGAATGTCAAGCCCCACTGAACAGAACAGGCTCCAGGTCGTCATGGAGACAGGAGCAGACCCCCGCTGGAACAGAGGCAGGTAGTCACTGTGGCTTGGCTGGCCTGCTGTGAGCTGAGGCACGCCCTCTGCTGTCCACCGATTGCATCAGGCCCACGGGGGCTCGTCTACGAGAGCATCTGAAGGTCCGAATGGCTTTGGATGTGAAACACTGTGGAAGTGATCGGCGCACACAGTGCATTAGCTCTGGGGATGCACTCTCCTCGTGGAGTGCTTTATTTAAGACTTTGCTTTAGGCATGTTCTCTTTCTGTTACAGAGGGGACTGAGTGCATCTACTGTATGGCCTAAACCAGAAATATCAAGCACGCTGTGGGAAATGTGTAAAGAATTGATTCTATTTTTTTCTTTCATGGACTTGACTGCCTTATAGAGCCTAACACATCCTCTTTTCTGTCTCATTTTCTCCTCGTGTTGGGCCTTGTTCTGATTTCACATTCCATTAATCTGTTTCACCCATCTCTTTTTCTTCTTCTTCTTCTTCCTCGCTCTGCCTCTGCTCCTTTCTACCCCTGGCTGGCACTTTTTTCCCTCTCTGTTGCTTTCCACAATCCCACTTCCTCTGATCTGTGTCCTCTCTCTGCCTACAATCCCAGATAATTCCCTCTCTGTGGAATTGGAAGATTGCTGCAGGCGAGAGCAAAAGAGAGATTATACTGCGAGATTAGTGGACAGGAGCAGCAATACATAATCTCAGCACACTGACATACACACACACACACACGCACACACACACACACACGATGCCACTCTCGATCCTATGCAGACACGTGCGCCCACATGCACAAAGCATTTGCCACATGAATAAATGCACAAACACATAATCAGACACTTGTTGTTTTTCTAAAACAGCTGTTTAACCCTATTTGCCATCTGACCTGCAGGGTGATGTGCCATCAGCCGCTGGGGGGCATCTGTCCTCTCTGAAACTTCTTCATCCTGTGAAGCTTATGGGAGAGGAGTGCGTGGGCCCCTTCCCAGCGCTGCAGCCCCACTGGAGTCATTTGTGCCAAAGCTAAGTTGTGTCGAAGGTGCAGAGATGGGCAGCCCCGGTTGCGAGGTGGGTCTAACCGGGCCGGTGGAGCCAGCCTTGGAGGCCCTGTGTCCTGAGTGCGGCCAGATCCACCGCAGCTGGGAGAACCACCTTTACAACTACCGTCTGGAAGTGGACGACGACCTGGTGTGCCACATCTGCCTGCAGCCGCTGGTGCAGCCACTGGACACTCCGTGCGGACACACTTTCTGCGCCCGCTGCCTGCGCAGCTTCCTCCAGGAGAGGGACTTCTGCCCGCTGGACAGGACACGGCTGCAGCTGCAGGCATGCCGCAGATCCAGCATACTGGTGCACAAGCTGCTGGACAAGCTCTCTGTGTCGTGCCCTTTAACCCCAGTGTGCTCCCTCAGCATGCCACGATGCGACCTGGAGGCACACCTCAAACACAGGTAATAAAGCTTACATACACACATGATAGAGTCATGCTGTCATGAGAGCACACAGATCAAACACTATGCATGCACGACAACCAGGATGTCACAAGCCTTATACAGGCAATGTAGCTTCACTTTCTTGCTCTTCTGGACCGAACCATTCATCGTTTAACGGATGAATGGTTCGGACAGATTCATTGATGATGAAAGTAACTGTTAGTTGCAGCTTTAGTTAGCTTTGTTTAACTTTAAAAAGTTGCATTCGAAACCCCCTGCATCCTCACAGTTGACTTGTTTCTGGCGGGAACTGGTGGTTAGACTTACCCACTGCTCTTAACCTAAAGGGTTTCCGTCCATCCTCACCCTTTGGCTTTTGGCCCATTTGGACCAGGTGCTGTGAGTCCCTGAGGGGATTATTGGGCTGTAGGTCATGTGATAGGGGATTAGTGGTTCCCTACAGCAGTCATGGGTTGGCTGACCAGAAGCTCCATGTTCTCATTCTGCAATCATGCTGAGCAACTTCAACACCAGAGACCTTTTCAACCATTTCTTCTGTGAGACAGCCAAAGGCAACCCCGGCCTGTGGTGAGTCGAACATGGCGGGATGTGGGTCAGCTTGACTTGGGATGGCACAATGGCACCTTTCTCCCACTGGTTTCCTCTATCTTTCCTTTTGTGTGTGTCTCTCTGTTTAAACAATTTCTCTCTCTCTCTCCCTCCCTCTATCCCTCTTTTCCTCTTTCTCTGTTGCTCTATCTCGCTCTGAAATGCTGTTGAGGGTGTTAATGTGTATTTGTCCTGGTAACAGAATTGCTGATACTGTTGCTGTTACATGGATGGAAGCAGTGTACATTTCACATATGAAAGGATATCAAAATAAATGTAGAAAGCCTGGAGAATATACGCATACTTTTCTTGTTAGTAAGTTTTGGCCAGAACTTGCTGTAAATGTGTAAAAACTTAACTACACTTGTGGGGACAAACACTATAATCAGCGTTATTGATTTAGGAGCAAACTTCTTTGTTGTTCTAGTTTTTTTCTTCACAACTGTATCTGTTGCTAAGGTGCCATCCATTGGTGTTTTGATGTGTGCTTATTGACTGGATATCCAGCGATCACCTAACACCTCAGTTAAGTCAAGGAGCTTTTCCTTAACAAGCTCACACTAACAAGCTATCGCTAACAAGCTGTTAAAAGCTTTTCTGAGTCAGCTGTTTTTACAGGAGACCCCTGACACTTACTTTATGTCTTTAACTAACTTTCGTTGAATGGCGGCCACTGTAGCTAGATGTTACAATTACAGTAGCAACAGTAGCGGCAATAGAGTCATTTAAAGTCAGCGAAGTGACTCAGTCAAAATTGTCGGTTACGCGGCAATATCTGTCTAAATTTAGCTAACATTAGCCTCCAGACCATGTTAGACTGGGGCAGCAAATTCCTATTCAAGTGAGTAAGGGCGTGTTTTAATGCTTCTCAATTCATTTTTTTATTTTTATTTGTGAGAAGCAATGAAAAATGTTATATTTCATCTTTGCAAAGCCACATAGTCACGCTTTAAGAAAATACATGGAGTAACTGAGTTCTCTGGTAGCGTTTCTCTCATCCAGAGTTACGATTCAGGATTCAGGACATAGCTGCAGCTCATTTATGGTCTTATTACGGCCTCTTAAATCCATCACATCAGCGGACAGGGTACATCTCAGCTGGTGTCGGGAACACAAGTAATGATGGTTCAAGAGAGATCAAACAAGGACACTGCGAGAGGGCTAACGTGACATTCTTCAGTAAAGATTAAAGCCCTACCCTGCAGACTTAGGTCTAAGATAGTAACAGGAGCCAAGAGACGGATCGGTCACTGGACATTAGATTAAAAGGAGAGAGTGCCAGGCCACAGTGTTCCACGGGGGTCAAGGTGGGCTGGTTGAGCTTATTACTGAGGGTGTGAGACCTGAGGTCCTTTCACTGTTTAATTAAAAGCCTCTATAGGAGTTCAACCTGTCCGACTTTTACATATTTGTTTAAAAAAAGTTCAGACTTTTTCCTCTCAGAACTATATCTACTCAGCCTTGATGGAAACAAAGGTATGTGAGAATTAGAAATGGCGATGGTAATATATCACATTAAGCCACATCACCTTAAAACACTGGTCGTTTTTTATTTAAATTACTACAAGAGCAAGGTATCATGGGGCAGGAGTCTGTTTTACATGGCCCTGTTTTTCTTAGAAGGAAAGGGAAATGAAGGATAGAAGCCTTTAAATAATTCAACCGGCTGCCACTTACAGTAAATACTTCAGAGTCAATTAAAGGTGAGACAACATTGATCCCTTGAGTCTGTCTGTGTTTATTTTTAATTGTCTTTCAGTGAAGACTTTCTATTTGTGGTTTGTATTTGGAGTTGATTCATCCGTCTCCTCCAGAGTTGCATTAGTTTCCTGGAAAGAGCATCTTGGTGTGGCTGAACTTCTTGCAACTGAAGCTACACGTCAGAAGCTACACATCATACAATCATTTAAGTTCTTTTATAAAGCCAAAAAGTGCCTTAACATATGGTTCAGCATATGCTGTGTTTCTCTGTTTTTTATATATCAAATATCTATCGGTTTTAGGCTGTTGGTTGATCCAAACAAGCAAACTCAAGAGTCACTGTTGTTTGGGAAATTGCAATGGACATTTTACACTATTAACTAGTTTTATAGCAATAGCATAGTTGATAGCAAAAGTATGTTCACAGCCTGCACATGTACAAACGTGCCTGACATGGAAGCATACAGATATGCTCCAACAAATACTCCATCATATACCTGTATTTTCAGCAGCCCTACATCGCATGAATATAAATAAATCAACATATGCAGTAATGTTCTCCCTCAGTGTGCCTCCACTAATGTTACATTTCCTACAAAAACCACTTCACTTCACTACACGTGACCCTGCACTCTGACCTTCTCTAAGGAGAAGAGACTCTCCCCTGATAGATTCAGCCGCATCACGCTAAGTTAACTGATGCTGAACCTGATTTTCTTTACACGTCAGATGGACTAACAAACTGACGCCTGTTGCTTGGTGAAAGGTGTCCCGGGACGAGGTGTCAGCAGACGAGCTTGGACGGCCCGCGGTGTGACAGTGGGGACGAGCGAGCGATGGTGACCAGCCCTCCCAGGTCGCCCCGCTCCCCGCAGACAGACCTGAGGGACGGCACGCCCTCTTCGCCCCCCGGACCTAATAACAACAGCGGCAACGGGCCCGTGTTGACGGACGATGTTGGCCTCGACAACCCCGCCTTTGAGGAGAGCACGGAGGAAGAAAGTGAGTGCATCCATTGGCCTTGTACCAAGTGAAGAGATTCAGATTGTCATTAAGGTCAATAGAGTTTAGATTAGGGTGGTAGAAATTGCATCCATCTCTTCTTGTGCCTCTTTAGGTGTGGTAGGGTTGGAGTGTGTGGTCCCCAGGGTGAAGCGGCCCCTCAGTAATCCCTGCATCCACCTCCTGCGCTCTGTCAGCTCCACATCCTCTGGCTGGGACTGCCCCGAGTCCCCGCCTCTCTCCGCCGAAGAGGGTATGACATCACCCCCCCCCCATTTGACCAAGCATCTTCCTAAAGGGCTGAAGACTAAAGATCTCGAGCTGTAATCTTAGATGACAGGATAATCTCATCCAGGCAACATTAGAGAAGATGTGGAAAGTAGATTGTGAAATGCAGCTGTGTAATGAGATTTGTTTGTCCATAAAGGTTGCGTGAAGTTGCCCTCGCTTCCTGAAGGAGAGATAACTGCCATAGAGGTCCACCGGGCGAACCCTTATGTTGAGCTGGGCATCAGCGTCGTCGGGGGAAACGAGACGCCTCTCATCAACATCGTGATTCAGGAAGTGTACAGAGACGGGGTCATTGCACGAGACGGGAGGCTGCTCGCCGGCGATCAGATACTACAGGTAAGAACTGCACTTCAGAGCTTCACTTGGCAGATATATCGTATTTTATTTTAGTTATTTACTTACTTTGTAATTGTAAAATAGGTTTTTATCATCTGTATATTTGTCTTTCCTGGTACCTCTTGTTCACTTCCTCTTAAATCAACTTTCTTGTATTATTCAACCTAGTTAAAGCTGCTCTAATCAATATTTTTACATTGACATTACTACTTGAATGAGAAAGAGGTCACTAGAAAATGATCACCGCACCGTGCAGTTTCCCTCGACTCTAAGGAGCATTTTAGCATCTTTTAGCTTATTGTTTTGGTTTGAAAGCCCACAACTTTAATCTTTTTGGTTAATTCTCACCACTTTCATCCAAGGCTGCAACTAACGATTATTTTGATTAATCGATTGGTTGTTTTTGTCTATATTATGTAAAAAAAAAGAAAAAATGGTGAAAAATTAAAAGTGTTTCCCAAAGCCCAAGATGTCGTCCTCAAATGTCTTGTTTTGGCCACAACTCAAAGATATTCAGTTTTCTGTCACAGAGGAGAAAGTACCCAGAAAATATTCACATTGAAGAAGCTGGAGTCTGAGAATTTTTCTTTAAAAAATGACTCAAACGATAAAATCTAAATAGTTTCTGATTAATTTAATAATTGGCAACTAATCGATTAATCGACTAATTGTTGCAGCTTTTATTATCAACCTAATTACCACCACAGTACGCAGATGTTTGTTTTTTTTAAAAACAGTTTTTTAACATTAATTGCCCATTTATTCCTTTGACTAATCTGTCTCTCAAGGTGAACAATGTGGACATCAGTAACGTCCCCCACAGCTTTGCCCGCTCTACGCTGGCACGTCCCTGCACCACTTTGCAGCTGACTGTGCTCAGGGAGCGTCGTTGTGCCTCCCGGGCGCCTCCCTCCTCGTCCTCCTCTACCCCGGCTGTGCCCCACGCTCCATGCTCCACCCCCGAGGGCGCCCCGTCCAGCCCTGCCACTCTGAGAATCACCCTGCACAAGATGGACTCAACGGAGCAGCTCGGCATCAAGCTGGTACGGCGAACAGATGAGTCAGGGGTGTTTGTGTTGGATCTGTTGGAGGGAGGCCTGGCAGCGAAGGATGGCAGACTGCGGAGTAACGACCGCGTGTTGGCGGTCAACGAGCAGGACCTACGCCACGGCACCCCGGAGCAAGCTGCACAGATCATACAGGTCAGGATGCATTTGGTCATGAAGGCTTCTTTTGGTCGTATTTAGAAGTAGAAACATAAACAACAAAGTAGGAAATGTGAGTGAAAAATAAAGTCCCTTAAGCACTACCTCTGTCTCCTAGGCCAGCGGAGAGCGAGTCCACCTGCTGATTGGTCGACCCACCAAACCTACTCCTCCTCCACCAACTAAATCAAGCTCCACCAGAGACCTCTACTGCCTTGATCACTTCCTGCCTAACCACAGCTCTACCCCGAGTCCTGTGCCCATACACCTCTCCCGCACTCACAGAGTACGCTGTGTGTGTGTGTGTGTGTGTCTGTCTGTCTGTCTGTCTGTCTGTCTGTCTGTCTGTCTGTCTGTCTGCGTGCCTGCGTTCGTGCGTGCATGCGTGCGTGCGTGCATGCGTGCGTGCATGCATGTGTGTGTGTTTGTGTGTGTGTGTGTGCATATGGAACTAGTTGTGTGTTGGGTGCAATTTTTGCATCACCAAGGTGCAATTGTTTGCATTTTCAACGTCCATCTTTGGAAGAATGTTGTTAATAGTGAACAGGACTAATTGTAATTTTCGAATTTAAACAGCAGTGAGAAAATCAGACTTTAAAAAATATAATAGTAGTAGTAAAACCCCATTTATTTTTTATTAATGAGACTCTTTTCACTTTTTATTAAATTCTTTTAAACAATTGGTTCAATATTTTGTCATTTTTGGCGAAATTGAGTAAAAACTGAAAACAATGATGTACAAAGAGTAAGTACACATTTTCAGTTGTAGTGACTCATCGTGTGTTTGTGTGTGATTATATCCAGGACCTTGCCCAGTGTGTGACCTGTAAGGAGAAACACATCACTGTGAAGAAGGAGCCTCTCGAGTCTCTAGGCATGACTGTCGCAGGAGGGCGGGGCAGTAAGAGCGGGGAGCTGCCGATCTTTGTGACCAGCGTCCAACCACACGGCTGCTTGTCGAGGGACGGGCGAATCAAACGAGGTGAGGGCGCTCCCTCGAAAATGACAACAACGGGACTAATTGAGGCCAAAAAACATCAGAAACTGCAGCGTCTTCTTCCTCCTTCAGGTGATGTCCTGCTGAGCATCAACGGGCAGGACTTAACGTACCTGAGCCACAGTGAGGCCGTGGGCACCCTGAAGGCCAGCGCCGCCTCCCCCTCGGTCCAGCTGCGGGTTCTGGAGGTCAGCATGGTGGAAGATCACGAACATGACGAGCTGCTGCCTCACACACACGACAGCGACTTTGATGCCAACTGGTCCCCTTCATGGGTCATGTGGCTGGGCCTTCCCAGGTGAGCACGCTTGTCTTCAAAGACTGTACAGGTCTGGATTTAAATGTGCGGTTGTGGTGTGTGAGCATCTATATCACGATAAAGTGTCATATAACCTTGATGCTAATCAATGTGACATGTTTTTTTAATATATCAGTGCATGTTTGTCCATGTTAATTCCTGTCTGAGCAGGTTTAAATGTCAGGCTTTGGGCTGATTGGTTGTTTTAATGTCTAGTTACATATCATTTTTTAATTGTTTGCATATTGCAAGAGGTCTTAAAAAACGGATTTTTAAAAAAAGGGTATTGTAGTTCAACTGGCTAAATACTTTATTGTAGACATTTCTTGAGACATGTTTGGAAACAGGAGAAAGTACCCCACATGCAGATTTAAAGGTCCATATTCTGCTTATTTTCAGGTTCATACTTGTATTTTGGGTTTCTACTAGAGCTTATTTACATGCTTTAAGTTAAATTAAAAAAAGCTGAATATACCTGTATTCACCCTCTGTCTTTAAGCCTCCCTCCTGAAAAAGCCCAGTCTGCTATGATCAGTCAGCGTCTCAGCATCTCTGCACCGTCAATGCAGCCGGGGAAAGATTCTAACAGCACTGTGGCGGCACTTTCTGCCTATATATAGAATAGCTGTGACATCACAACCGTACAGAAGTCCTGACGGGTCGTCACAGTTTCTGAATACGGGCTGTGTTCATTTCTCTGTGGATACTTTCACAGAACTCATATAGCACCACCACCTGCTTTTATAACAAAAACAAGACATGGAAACCTTACTTTTTACAATATAGGACCCTTTCTTTCTCAGCATATGTCATCCTTTAAGGATTCAGTCAGCCCTACTGTCTGCTCAGCCCCCCTTCACTCTGCTCTCTGTTCTCTTTTTGCAGCTACCTGCACAGTAGTCACGAGATTGTACTGCGGAGGAGCCACCCGGGCAGCTGGGGCTTCAGCATCGTTGGGGGATACGAGGAAAGTCACGGCAACCAGGCGTTCTTTATCAAGACCATCGTTCTCGGCACACCTGCGTACTATGACGGCCGCCTGAAGTGAGTGATGGGTTGCTCTTCACGTGACTGTGTGGCTTCTATTAGCAGAGACACCGTGGTGAATTAGCAGGTAGATAAACTGTGACCTCCGGTTGGTGATTGATAAGAGTGGCGTGATGATAGGCCACGCCCACAGAGCGCACTACAGGAACAGAGCGAACCCTTTTTTGTTTTGATTATTTGTTTTAGAAGTATTCCTTTAATATGAAACAACTGCATTAACTGCTCATTAAATCACCATTAACACTCTAGATAGAACACCCACAGTATTTGAGTATTTTGAGACTTAAAGAAAAATAATCAGTCGTGAAAGATCCAAATATTTACTGTACTGCTATTTTTCTCTTAGTAAATAAGGTTTTATTTTTATACTGAACTTCATCAACGTGGTCTTTCTGCTCCGTCATCTGTTATCTTATCCATCGTCCTAGAAACAGCTACCAATAAACCAAGACTGATTCTCTTAGACCCCATCTCTGTACACACATGTGAATATATTAAATATAGTAAATATTTTCATTTGAGACTCTAGAACCAATAATATCTTTTGATATTTTGCTTAAAAATTTACCTAAATACTCAATTTTTGCTTCAATTAGACTGATTAATCGACTAATAATTTCCGCTCTAGTTGCTATTCAGGGGAATTGTTGACAACGATAAATATGTAAAATGTAACATTTTAGGTTAAATTAGTAATATTTATCAGATTAAAGCTCTTCATGAGCTATTTTTTACTAAAGGGTACAAAATGGTGCAGTCTCCATAATTTAATCAAAAAACAAAATACCTAACTGAACTGAATATATATTTTCAAATAAATGTTTAAAAAAAAAAGAATATGGTCACCCATGTGTTTATGAAGTTTTAATATTAAAGATTGAATCGAATAAGAAATTGTCCTGACAAAGTATGGTCAGTTTTTGGTTTTTGCTCTCCTTTCAAGATGGGAAAATGTGACTTACAGCCCAGCTACATGGGCTGCGTACGCAGCGCGACAAAACTACATAAAACTGTAAAAAGGCGAGTGCAATCTGTTTAAAATTTAAGATTATACCAGCGAGCAATCTGAGGCAGCACAGTTTCCAAACCTGCAGAACCAAATGTATTAAAACTCAGGGGCGCACAGTCAAGCTGGCAGCAGCCACGCCGCTACCAACAGAGTCTATGTAGCAGGTAAAAAACCCCGCTGCACCCCTTTGGTTCTCACCCCTCGAAATGTTTCAGTTTTCTCAAATGTCTTAATACGATGCTCCGTGATGTAGAGCCATTTCAATGACACGTCACTCTGAGCGGTCAGGCCCTGTTTATAAGCCATGCTGACCTGTCTTTTGTCACCCTAGGTGTGGTGACATGATCGTGGCAGTCAACGGCCTGTCGACAGCAGGAATGAGCCACTCAGCGCTGGTGCCCATGCTGAAGGAGCAGCGCAGCCGGGTGGCGCTCACCGTGGTCTCCTGGCCTGGAAGCCTGGTATAGCTAGGGCCAGATCATGAGCGGGCTGCGCACCACACCCAGAATGTTCTATATTGGGAATGACCTTGGCCAAAGTGAACTGGTACATGCTACTGAACATCACTCCATACCGGGCTTAATCCAGGACCAAAAGCATTCAGAACTGTAGTAGACCCAGCAGGACCAAGCCTGTCCTGACCGGGTGGGAACTGATCCAGATCGTGCCACGTCACTCGACAGACTGCACTCACAAACACACTGCTGTGTTCATATGGTCATGTTGTCATCACTCCCACAGGGAGAAATGGTAGTGCAACTGTTAACGGGTGATCTGTGCTGTGTTCACCTCACCAGGCAGTTGTAGAATCCAGGGCTGTATTCAGGTGGATGCATCGTCGCAGGTAGAGATAGAATATTAAAATTAAAAAGTAGACTGTGATCCTTTGTCATCTTTAGGATAACGACCTGTAATCACTAAAATCGAGATGTTCTGCAACACCAGCGCTGTATCCAGCTGAATAAGCCTCAGGCCTTATTAGAAACCTGCCGCACCCTGGGGCTCAACTGCCCTTAGGCCTCATCACCATGACAACCAGCTGTCCCATCAGCTGGAGTTTTATACATGTGTGTGAATGTGTGTTCTGTTTGTTTAATAAACATTTCCTTCAAAGGATTAATGGCTCTACAGCGTGCTTTTCCACTTTGCCAGTGGGAGTTGTTTGTATATGAACAAGAGGCAGTTTTGTTAATAGGAAGATTGCTAATGTAGTGCTGGATACCTGAAGCTTTATTTTACATTTGCATAAAGAAAGTATATTAACAAAACCAAAAAAGTGATTGCTTTTGCGTCAATGAAGACATCCAAGCAGATTTGTATAGTGCAGCCTCAAGATTAGTTATCCTTTAAAGTAGTGCTGTGCAGCTTCGCAGCAAGTTTGTTGGTCCCCGCTTGACTGGCTGCAGCTGCCACTGTGACCTTCTGTGCTGTACGCCACAGCTGGTTCTTTCTGGGATGCAGATTCTGGAAGGGGACAAAAAGAAAAAAAGATATGAAGGACATTGGAGGAGAAAAGTCCCATTTACTATAAAAAGAGGGGGAAATTGCACAAGGACACATTACCTTCAGCTTTTTCTTCTCAGGGTCATGCACCACTCCATGTCGCCACAGGCTTTCCTGATTACCAATGAGACCAGTTACCAACTACACTGTATCGGAAACTTAACAGATCCAAGTCCCCCGAAATCTCAAATCATCTCACGTCTAGTGTGTCTAGTCATGTGCAGTGTTTCAGGTTTTAATGTGCTCTGGTTTTTGAAATATGCGCCAGTGAGACCTGCCTCCATCCAAGTACAGTGAAGGTGACTGGAATGGAGTATGTGCAAGACACATTTGAAAACTTCAATTAAGTAGTGCATTTTGCCAAAAACAATTTTCTGAGTAGAAAAATATTTAAAAAATTGTTCCAGATAAACAAATCTTACAGCAATGTCTAGAATACCCATCACTGCAAAGAAATGCTATGTTCAGATGTTCTCATCGCTTGTTGTATTAGTGTCAAAGTGTCAACGTGCATATGTCAAAGCCTTTAGCAATAAATGCCAAACTATCATCATGGCTGGATACCCAACATTTAACACCATTAAATTAAAATGTTAAGTTTACCTCCATGGGAAAGCTCTTCCCACAGCCGGCATAGGCACAACTGAAGGGCTTCTTGTTGTCATGGTCTCCCAGTGCATGATGCTCCAAGTTGAAGCAACGAGTGAACTTTTTATCACACCCTTCCCTGGGGCACGACAGTGTCCTCTTCTCCCGAGAGTGGAGACGCAGCACCTTACCTGAGAACAAAGAAGTCATTCAAAACAATGTTGCTATTTGTGACTCAACAGCTCATGGGTAACAAGGTGTGCAGTCCAACATTACCCAGCATTAGAGTCATACCTTTATGTTCGTTTCTGTGTTTCAGATAGTCTGTCCATGTCTTTGCCTGAAAAGGACATGCTTCACTCTCACAGTAGTAACCTGCAGCAGGGGGACTTTTGTTAAACAAAGCCAGTTAAAAAGAAATGATAAAAGCCTTCTGATAATCAACTTACCTCCATGCACTCTCTCATGATGCCTCAGTTTCCCATTAGAGGGGAATTCTTTTGTGCAGCCACTGAAAGAACAACTGCATCCAAAAGCTCAGGTTTGAAATGGCCATGAACCGATACACTCAAGTTATTCTTGCATCAAACGTGTATCCACTCACTGAAATGGCAGAAGCTGTTGGTGCTCACACATATGGGCTTTCAGTTGGTTTCTCTTGCTGAAAGTCTTTCCACAGCCCTCATGGTCACACTGGTACAAGAATAGGAGCAAAAGCAAGCCTGGACATCAAAGTAAACCTCAACCTACGTGTGACAAAGTAAAAAAGGCAACAAAAGAAAATGATTGTACTTGATATGACTTCTCCTCGTGCTGGTGAACTCGAGCCATGTGGTTCTTCAAGCTGGCATTGGTGATAAAGGCCTCAGAGCATCCGTCAGCCAGACACCCGGGGACCAGAGCCGCTAACAGTTAACACCAAGGTGACATTTTACTATTCCCCGACGTTTCAAACAGAGGATAAAGTGGCTTACTTGTGTGGCTTTCCCCCACTGTGAGTGAGCTCATGTCTGGTGAGTCGATAACGAGCGCAAAAGCTCTTGTCACAGTTTGCACAGGAGAACGGTTTCTGAGGTTAGGGGAACATTATTTGCCACATAATCCCAACAACATTAACTGGACAACAAACGAGATAAACAGCTATGATGGGTCCACTTTCTGTTTGGGCTTCACTTACCACCCCAGTGTGTTTGCAAAGATGAGCCTCTAGCTTCCACAACTTACTGAATTTAGCGTCACAATCAAAAAAAGAGCAAACATAACTTTTTTGACTTTTCAACCTCTCCCTCATCTTTAATAAGAAATGTCAGATGTGATCTGTCTCGCGATCAAACTAACAGTAAAGGGGCAGGACACTTTGTGACCTACAGCCAGCTGTAGCTCACCTGTGCTTAATTTATCTAATTGGGATGTACCAATCAGAGCAGGGAAAGGGGGGTCCTAACTGCCTAAACTGA
Source organism: Echiichthys vipera (assembly GCF_963691815.1). Taxonomy (NCBI): domain Eukaryota; kingdom Metazoa; phylum Chordata; class Actinopteri; order Perciformes; family Trachinidae; genus Echiichthys; species Echiichthys vipera. Next base: position 13,181,045 of record NC_139846.1, on the reverse strand, counting down.
AAATTATTTGGCATCTAAACATGATTTACTTGTGAATAATTAATATTCTGTAAAAGAAAATGAAAATAAAATGTATTGAAAAATCAGTTCGCCACACTCAGTTGTGCAGGATTGTAGCGCAGGAGCAGAAAAGGATTTAGGCCCCTGAGTTTAATAGTAATCCCATTGATACTCAAACATTATAAATGTCCACGACTCTTTCCTCCACATTGATTGATTCAGGCTTTAAAAATGTCACACAGGCTCCTTGCAGTCCTCGCAGTATGTGTCCCTATCTGCTGATCTGCTGATCTGCTGATCTGCTGTGTGTGTTTGGCACACAGGCAGGGAGAGAGGCGACTGTCTGTCTCCATTAATCACACACACACAATTTACTGCTCTAATCTTAATCTTATCAACCCTCTAATATTGTTTTGTGATATGTGTGATTTATTGTTCAAGTAGTCTTCAGTGGGCTCCTTTGTGACCCACAAACCTGATGCTACACCAACCTTCCTCAGCCAGATTCACTGTGAGACTTCTGAAGTAATTAATGGGACATCCTTTCTCTTACAAATGGAAAAATGTCATTCATGAGCAACGAGACCCGCCATGTTCAATACAGTGAGGGGGTTTTGCTGCCACAGCTTAACTTGGGTATGACCAGTAGCTAATTTCTGCTAATGTTTGCTAACTTTAGGTGAATTTTTAGGTGATGTGCATATATTTCACATCATTTTGTCACTTTGCTCACTTTATGACTCTGCTTGTGCTATTTAATAAACAGTAGTTTAGCATTGTCACTTGCACGGTGGCCGCTGTTCAGGTTACACAGTTTTACATTAAAGCTAGGCTAACTTTAGCTTAAAAGTAGCCACTGTGGCCACAGGTGATAAATGCTAAAACTTGGTGTAACAGTAGCAAAAGTAGAAAAGAGTCAGAAAAATGGAAAAGTGACTCAGTAACTGACTCCAGCTTAACTAACATTAGCTAACCACAAGTTAGTAGCCTACCAAGTAGGGCTGTGGCAAAACTCCTGAATGTAGTAAATTTAGCAAGGATGCTTTTATCATGTATGAACCTAACTTTTTAAGTGTAAGAAGAAAACAATGTATTTCTTCTTTTAAAAGTTGTTTTAAGTCAATGAAAATGCTAAAACTAACATTTAATTAAAGGAGAAATTAAAATAATAAAGAGAATTCCAAACTGCTTAAATCGAGACTAGCTATATATCTTTTTTTACTGCGTAAATGCTAAAATATTATGTAACAGCAGAGAAGCCATGTCTGCTCTACAGCAATATTGAGCCTAAAGTTTGCAAACGTTAGCTCATATTAGCCACCATAAGCTACCTGCCATACAAGACCATGTAGCCTGTAGCATCAAAACCAATGAGTGCATTCAATTCAATTCAATTTTATTTACAGTGCCAAGTCATAACACAAGTTATCTCAGGACACTTTACATATGGAGTAGTTAAAGACCACACGCTATGACTTATTTATGATTTACATAGACCCAAAAACTCCCCCATGAGCACTAACAGCAATCTTGTGCACAGTGGCAACAAAAACCGTCCCTTTAACCGACAGGGACTTCCAACAGACCCAGCTCTTGAGCAAGGGTGCATTTGTTTTTATATTAATTCAACTTTTGTAAGAGCTGTTCTTTTAAGGCTCACTTTAGCTCCAAAAGACAACATTTTAAGGCTTTCGAAAAAACACACTGACAATCCAATAACACTATCTGCTTGTCCAAACATTAGAGCTCACCCTCTGAGCCCATGCCATGCTCTAATGTGAAACCTTTGACTGACTTTTGTGAATAAGGCCTATTGAGAGCCTGTTGGGCGTTACCTCGGTGCCCTCCCACGCTTCAGGTAAGCATGCCTGGGTCCGTTGACACCTTTATCAGCTCCCTGCTCTTCTCATCCGGTCCCTCCCCACCTCCTCCCCCTCTGATGTCAGGGCCAGGATCAATACAGCTGGCCCAATATCAACCTATATGACCATGCCTCCCACCGCCGCTGATAACCACTGACTCTATCACCCCACCTATCACACACAGAGATACAGCATGCACTCCGTTTGGCCTGCAGTGGGATTTCCTTGTGTCTTTGTCGAGGCCTTTCTCAAACACATCATGTGGACATACACTGTCACGTCCACGCTTTCATCACAGTCACATTTATTACTTTCAAGACCACTGAGGGTTTTTTTTTTTGGAGAAAAAAAAAGTAGGAGAGCATGAGGGATGGTGGAGGTGTAGTTAAGCCCACACTCTATGATTTGTTTATGATTAACAGAGACCCAACAATTCCCCCATGAGCAGCAACAAGTCGCACTATCTTTAATACAAGTAGTAATAATTATTACAGTTATTATATACAGTATTAATCTAGTAATCTTGTGCACACAGCGGCGACGGAAACCTTCCCTTTAACAGGCAGGAACATCCAACAGACCCGGCTCTGTGGAGGACAGCCATCTGTCTTGACCGGTTGGGGAGGAAGAAAAGAAGAGAAAAAGAGAAAAGACGGACAGATGGACAGAGAGAGAGAAATACAGACAGACACAAAGACAGACTGACGGACAGTCCCAGAGACTTTTAAGAGGCTTCACCCCAATACAAAAGAAATTAATGGAATATTATATGCGGTGGGATTTTGAGGTACTTGTAGTTTACTTCAATATTTCATTTAATGTTATAATGTAACTATTTCTATTCAGAATCATTTCAGAGGGAAATTTACCTTTATCTTTTGAATGAAATAGTCTCTATGAACAATATACAGGCAGTATTGTTAGGCTACACGTTACTCTTCAAGTCACAGACATCAGATTAGATTATAAAATATGATTATCAATGTAATAATAGATTAAACTACTACTTTTTAATGATCTTAACCTGGACCTGCCATGACATTGAAATACTGCTAACACAATAATGCATCAATAAAAACAATAATGAAGTCTTTACAGATACATTTAATTTATATTACCCAATATCGTATGTTAGACATTTACCTCAAGAGGCTCAACAATCTTTTTAATATAGTAAATTATTATATATATCCATGATGTTAGAAAAGGTTCTTTCTGCGGTACTTTTACTTTTGATACTTTAAGCACATGTTGCTGATAAATGTTGTACTTATACTCAAGTATAATTTTGAATGCAGGGCTTTTTACACTTTTATTATTATTAATTCATGAATAAATTAATTCTATTAGATATATATTGTTTTAAATATCAGAGTTCAGAGTTCATGTGTTTTTGCACAAAGAGTCCTGTAAGGCTCTACATATGCAACAGATACAGGGACTATTTCTTCAGTAGATAAAGAAAGGTGACGCACACCTGACACTGTTTCTGGAAAGTCCACATTGCTGTTAGAAATTGTTCATTGCTTTGGGCACCACAAATGAAACTCCATTCATTACCATTGACATAATGTATTGACAACCCTAACCAAAATAGTGCTGGAAAACATGTGACTTTTTCATTTGGACTAACCCTTTAAATGAAGTATGATCAGGTGGCAAGGCAGACACAACTGTGAAATTGAATGTCGTCTAACATTTCCACACACAAACTCCTCCTCTTGCATCAGCGAGGAGTCCACATCCAATTATCTACTGTTTGTGTGTGTGTGGTTAATGTGTAACGCCGGGTCGATACTGCTGCTGGCTGAGCTGACAGACTCAATCTGTGTGTGTCAAACATGTGTGATTAAGGAGTTCATAGTGCTCCACGGCTTTTTATCCGCCATCCTCCTCTTTCTGAACCTCCTCTGGGCTGCTTTCTCTCTCTCTCTCTCTCTCCTTCTGTTTACTTTTTCTTCCTTCAATCAGTAACTTCCATGAGTCAGTGCCACACATGACACTCTGGTGTGTGTGAGGGAACACACACACACACACAAAGGACTTACTGTAGATGCATAGGCAGGGTGGATATCATACTATGCTATAAGGGGAACGTTACAACAGTAGATTCATTTAAAAAAAGAGAGAAAGAAGACAATTTAAGCAGTAGACATGTGTGATTAATACTTTTTAATCTACAAGTTTGCCCATTTGATAAGTGTTAAACCCTTGTTAAAAGCTGTGGGAATATACAAAAATGTGGAGGCACCTTATCTAAATACTAAAGAGTAAAATCCAGATCAATACCAAGGGCTTTGGCTGCCAACACGCTCATTGATTGATTGCAATTTATTTTTCCTGGTTTTATCTCCTCAGGTTGTTGGATACTTATTACTCTGTCCCGATAAGACCTGTGTGTGAGTCTCCTGACCTCAGGCCTGCAGGGTTACGGAGGTGAAGAAAGACAACCTCTGCAGGTTTATCTCATCACCATTGTCCCGGAGGGAGTTACAACATTCATTTTCTTCCCTCTTTTTGAATGCACTTCCTTCACATCTATGCAGGGATATCTTCTGCGTCTACAGAAATGAAATATAGCCTAACCCTTGGACTGATTCACGGTTAGCCTTCTCCCTCCCTCCCTGCCTCTCTCTCACACACTTCACCCTGTCAGCTGCGCCCTATCTCTGTAAACTGGTCCTAATTTGTGTAAATATTGGGTAAAGTACTGAGGTGCGATGAGATAACCTATTTGTCACATAACCAGCCAGCCATTCAGCCTCCACTGATTAAACAGCACACATCAAGTGGTCCACACACACGCACACACAACTGATGGTTTTTATTTTTATCCAGAGTAAAATTACAAAATGAAAAAACACAATGCAGTTGGAGATTGGAAGAACTTCACCAGTGTCTCATCCTCAATGATGAACAACTATTAACGTCTATCCACGCGTTCACCGAGGACAGTGTTCACTGCAGCTGATGACACTGATAGTGCAGTTATAGAGCTTTATAAAGCGCAATTTGACTAGTTAAAAGTGAGCACAGTTGTTTAAAATCACAGTTCAACACCTTCAGATTAGCTGTAGATGTTGCATTGTTAATGCAGGTGTTTTTATAGTATACATAATATACACTGGAAACGGCCTTACCCTCCTCGCTTCAAATGCTCTATAATTATAAGTGCACTAAACACTGTGTGGAGGCGAGTCGGGCATATAAGGGAACTGCTGAATCAGGGCCTACTCAACACACAAACTTTCGACAAGTCATAGCTAAACCAAGTTTGGTTATGATTAAAATGTGGTTTCAATAATGCACAATTTTTATTTTCTATAATCCTATGCCAGTATTATATTGTAAAGTTACGGTGATACAGCAAGGGCCCTGATGTTTGTTCTGTGCATGACACATATCTTGGTGCACACTGCCACCTACTGCACCCACAGTTAACTCTACCTGTGACTGATATATTTACATCAGCTGGGCTTGAGCTGCAGCACAAACACAACATACATTTTCTCGATCTGCTTGTCAAACTTATATTTATCTTAGTTATGATGGTGACACTGTCAATGCTTTATGGCTGCAACATCAAATAAAAATACATTTGTCTTGTGTATCATTTAATAAACATGTCCCTATAATTCAGGCTGATGTTTGGCATCGTAGGGAAATTACAGAATCTCAAAGTTCAATATAGACTAGAGCTCTGTGGGTTTGAGCAACACTTTGATAGACAGGATGAGTTTGTAACCAAGGTATAACCAAGTGAAAACTATGGAGACGCTCGATGCAGTCTTTAATATTGACTGGGCAATTTTATAAATACACAACCACACAGGTTTGTAGCCCTGTATTGAGGAAGGAGGCTTGACAAACTGTGCACAACCCTGAACTGAGTTGGTTAATCCTGAGATGGAAACTGTTTTCACTTTAACAGCTGATTCAAATACCAAAGGGGAGATCATGGTCAGCATCCCCAAAAGGATGCTTTCCATATCATATACTGTATACTGCATGTAATTCAACATCCACATTGTGGTCTTAAAACCTGTAAGATTCAGTGAAAAACCCATGTTGATTGATACGTGACCCATGGGCTTATCAAGATCTGAGTCAGTCATAAAGGGAAAAGCATGGACATTACTGAGATTGATGGCTCTGGTCAGACACGTCAGTACTGCGCCTGTTGGCTCACTGAGACCCTGGAGCTAAACATCTAAATAGAATTCATACTTTTTATGATGCATTTCTAATGTCTTCAGTGCAGGTGTATGCATGATATATGTGGCTCTGCTTTGACAGATGCATCATTTATGCCAAGAGGGAAAGTGAGTCAGTGAGCCCACTGACCGTGACTGGAATAACCCTTGTAGACCTGATAGGGAGGATGTAAAGTGCTTGTGACGTGTGTGCCTGTCACTCTCAGATCGCCGGTGAAATGAAATGTGCATTTGATTTCATTTAACAATCAAAGGAGGTGAATCATCACTGAGTGACAGCACATCAGCATAACTAAAATATGTGAACAGATGACAACATGACAAGCAGCGTGTGTACAAATATTTTTTATTTTGGTGAGCACTTTATGCCATGAACTCGTAGGGGATGGGCTCCAGCAGCTGTGGCTCGTTTTTCTTGGTGCTGACAAAGTGAGCGTCACGGGGAGGAGCGGGCTGCAGACACAAGATGGGAGGAGTTTTAGATTATTAAATAATCATTAAGTGTATTAACAGAAACCCAAATTATAAAAAATAAGCAGACTTTTGGTCGCAAATGTCGTTTTAACACAAAATGTATAGATTGAGACAAAATTATTCAAAACATACACTAAAATATACCCCTGGATCATATATGCTCTCCAGCTCAAATTCAAAACATTCAGTTTCATGCTTTGAGTTTTGATTGGTTTTATATATTCACTAGACTTTTTTATAGAATTTCCATTTATTTTCACCAACGTTAATCACAAGTCATTTTGCATTTCATACCTGTCTCTTCAGTTCCACCCAGCTGCCCTGCTGCTTGGCCTCCATCTTCTTGGCCTCGTTGGCTTGGACGCGCTGCAGGAAACTGTCCCTGCTCTTTGAGTGCTTCACATGCTCAATACGCACGTTAATCCTCTTGGCCAGGATCTTGCCCCTGAGAGCCAAAAACATTAATTAGTTCATTCACAAAATCAATAACTTGACAGATGAATTATGCTCAAAATTCAAAGTAACGCTGTTTCAACATCTGCATTTCTGTGCTGTTTCCTCGATACAGCCCCAGGTCAAACAGGAGTTTGAATGAGGTGTTTAAGGATGAAATACTTTCCCCCACTTGAATGACCACTGAGGACATGAACAATCCTGGTGGCAAAGTGAAGGTGGGGTCACATCCCTCCTCCTAGAGTCTAGATAAAGAGTACGAGCTAGCCAAGATATACCAGTTACAGAACATCTTTAAATAACTGATTATGAGTTTATAGGACTGGACCCAAACATTACTTATTTACCGTCATTTACATACAAGTTCTGCTACTCAAGTTACACAAGCGTACACAATTATTAAGCCACAAAAGCGCATGTGTTCCTACTTACTTGACCTGCTTGTTGACAATAATGCCGACAGCATGTTGGGTCACGTTGTAGACACGTCCTGTTTTACCATGGTAGCACTTGTGAGGCATTCCCTTCTGAATGGTACCTGTGCCCTGGATAAATAAAAATCACATGTACTGTGTCACAATGTACGACCCAGAAACAACCAAGTCAACTGGTTAGTTAGCCAACACAGCTCGGAAAACACCAAGTGTTTATTACATTGTTTGTACAGTGTTTCAGAACATTATTGTCCACCTTTCCTAAATCTTTTCAGCCTACTGTAACTTTGTAAGTGTTCATCCACACTTAAATTGTAAAGTCACATTATGTAGCACATTTCACAACCTTTTGGAATTACTTCAATAACCTTATTCCTGTCTTTTAATGTGGACCACAATAACTCCAACAGAACCCTCTATCGTGTTATTCTACGTATGCATGTTTACCAGTAGGCGCCTGAATCCTGAATTTACTGATGAACAACAGTCAGACACTTATGCCGTCTTACCTTGATGTCAACGATGTCTCCCTTCCTGTAGATGCGCATGTATGTGGACAGGGGAATTGGGCCTGTGAGGTAAATACAGATAGTTCATGTAAGGTTGCACAGATTCAACTGTGGCTCTTAAAGACAAATCTCCCACATACCATAAATAAAAAGGGACGGGTGGTCAAACTGTGTACTCACCATGCTTGCGGAATGGCCTGCTGAACATGTACCTGGTCCCCCTCCTCTTGCCTCTGGTGTTCGTCATGATGCCCGATTACTGAGAGAAAACACACTTCAGTTAGACATGATACAGCCTCAAGTTTTTCTTACATGAAAACCTATATTAAACCTGTTAAACTGATGGAAAACAGAATAAAGTATATACCATATAATCTATTTTTATATATCTCAATGTACCACACCATGATGCAGGGTTCCTAAACGTTTCCAAAGTTATATACAGCACAATATTCAGTATACTTATTGCACTATTACTGTTCATCAAATCACATTAGACGCTATTGTCCTATTAACAACCAACGTGATATTTTGAAAGAGCTTTCTACAGATGGACGACACATGAAAGGAAATCTGACTCTGCAAAAATGTCAAAATATTTCTGCTTATCACTGAGTCATTATTCATGCAGAAATGTCTAAGTGTTGTTTTCAGTCTCTCAAATATGGAGATATTCTTCAGTTATATCAGACAGCGAAGGAGAGGTATCGCAGGTCCTTCCTTCCTGCTGCTGTCAGACTTTACAATCAACCTCATCCTGTACCCTCCACTGTGCAATATGCCTGTATTATGGGCATTTCTGTTTTTGCACTATTTGGTAATATTTACTTGTATTTATTCACTCTATATTATATTATTACAAAAACAAACAAAACAAGAACTGCACTAGATTATGTGAATATGTATATATGTCTATTTCTAGTTCTTATTTTTTTTACCTTATTTTGTAATATTCTGTTGCTGCTGTGACAAAATAATTTCCCTGTATGCGGGACATTAAAGGTTTACTGATCCTATATAACATCACTGACAAGCTGTTTCAAACACGAAGTACTTTTCAAACACTACACTAAAAATCAAGTGTTCGAGGATATCCAGCACACGTCCAACCCTGAATTATGGTTATTTCCCAAAAGCATTATATGTCGACCCATACAAGCCAATGTAGACCTAAGTTAGCTGACACGGGCTAAGGATGCACGTATTGTGTTTAAACAGCTGATCCAAGTTAACAACAGCAAATATGGTCAAGTATCGTGCACATTAGGAGGACTTTTATCAATTTGATACAACACGATATTACTATGCTGCTTATTTGACCGAGTGAAAATGGTAAGAAACTATACAATAGTTTCTGCTAAGCGTTTCGCTGCCTCGCAGGCCCGCATGGAGGGGCCACGCTGCTGGAGCTGCTCACGTTCAATGATAAATATCACTCAGTGTCACGTGTTTCAGGGTTTTACTAACCCGCAGACATGAGCGGTAAAGCCCGCAGTGCATTTATGGATGTAAAAGTGTGTGTATAATGGTGAAAATAAAGAGTAAAATAACATTTAACACGGAGCAGAGCTTACCCCCGGTCTCTACAAGATGGCGGGTACGGCGGAAAGAGAGATTGGAAGACCCCTGGCTCCGCCTTGTGGAATACAAGTGAGGCAAGCCGCGATATCGCCTGAACCAAATCAGTATTTATTTATTTTTTCAAATATGTCAAATACATTCAGATTTTCAAAATGTTGGCACGATGAACAACGGGAAATCACAAACAAAAAAAGTACAGGACAAAAAAGGTGAAAAGTGTTCAACAAACCCAGAGTCAGCTCATTCATGACGTAACATCCAATCTTAACCGTCATTTCCGTACGCGAACCGGTCCTAAATCAGAACTATTATTTTTTTTAAACAATTAAATTTAAAATTACATTCATTACAAATGAGAAAACATAATGATACATCACTTATTTTCAAGTAGAAATAAAAATAATATACACAAAACAAATAAATAGAAAAGCAAAAAAAACAAAAAATAAAATAATGTATTAATAACATAAAATAAAATAAACTATACCAAAGATGAGTAAAGAATTGAAAATACATTTAAATAAAAACATTAAATAGGAAGCACAATCTGTGGTCAGAGTTTACTCTTTATCTCAGATTACTAAGTGACAAGAAAATAAAAATATATGAAGGCAGCTGCTAAAATACAACTATTAACAGCTGGATCAGTTTTTATACCTGTAATTTAACCGTCGCAGCTTTGATTGATAGAGAAAGTTTTTCTGTTATAAAAATGTCTTTGTGTATATATATTTGTGTAAATAAACTGAGGACTGTTATGTTGACTGCAAGAAGGGCATAATGCCTTGTCTAAGTGTTTTTACTTTATTATGTATGTACTACTTTATTTTATTTTGATTTATTTATGTCTATAAACCTTTTCAAAAGAATTCCATTGCTAGGCAACAGCCTTGCTCCTTGGTCCCTTCCTCTCAGCTGATGTGTCATTCACGTTCACTGCAACAGGAAATAAACTAGGACTGTTTAGGAACGTTGTTTATGATGTTTACATCTCCGAAAAGGTCCATTGAGCCTTGACCGTTTTGGATATGTTTGCAATGTGTTTGAGAAATGCAGTTTCAAAATTCCTACGAGAAGTTTTAATGTACTGAATTAAAAAAAAAACCTTTATGATTGATGATACGCATGCGCAAAACTCCAGTTAGCCTGACCTTTTTTTCCCAGGATATGTATAGTCAAATATGTTGAACTTTTTTTTACTTCGACAGCTGAGCTCTTCTCAGAAGAAGAAGTGTCCGAAATCATAGTAAATAGTGAAGAACAGTTAGCCCAAAACGAAGCGACCAGCGTCAACGACGGTGATTAAGCGAAGACGGCAAAACAAGCAGGGAATGCTCTCGACACATCGAGCTCTTGGCTCTTTCGTCCCGAGCGCAGCAGCAGTCACGGCTAATGGAAGGAGGCTGGGTCACCAAAAAAAGCGTCAGAACTTTCGGGCATGACGCATGCGCAATGGAATTGGATATGCGCCGTTTGAGGGTTACAGAAGACGCTAGAAATAAAGTGATGGTTTCTGCTCAAGTGCTTTTTGGGTGCCGCTTTTCTGTCTTTCATTTTCGTTTTTTACATCTTTATTAATAACACAAATAATGTCAAGTGCAGTGACACGACTCTCAAACATAATACTTTTAATTGTTCCAAGATGGTGTGCCAGCTATTGAGCCTCGGCAATTGCAGACCAGATATTACTGCGCATATGTCATAACCCAAAGCGCAGACAGTTTTTATGTGGTGTCCCAGCCTCCTTCCATTAGCCTTGGCAGCAGTATCGCCTGCCTTCCACTCACGAGGGCAGAACCAGCCCAGTCTTGTCAGCGTGCGGCGGCGGTTGAAGATGGCGCTAGCCGAATGGAAATCCTAATGACAGTCTCCAAATTTGCCTCTTTTTGTACCATGGTGAGTGATCAGCAGTCTAGTAGTGCAATTTAATCAGGCTACAAGGTGATACGGAACCCGCGGCTGCACTCTTATTGTCTTTTAAACCGTGTATTTATACACACAAAGCCGTTAATTCGTGTGTCTTTGCCTAACCGAGCAGTTTTCCGACCATAGCAAAGCGAGCAGCGTCTAAGCTAAACCAGTGTTGTCTTGTCAACAACCGGAACCGCAGCTGGACATTAACGGGTGACGTCAAAGTGGGAGACGATTAATCTGCAGTATGTGTAGAGAAAAACCGTGAAATAAAAGCTAAGTTGACGTGTTGGCCTTTACTACCAGACTTTATTAACGCAGGCAATGACGACATGGTTTAACATTAGCTGCGCAGTTGCACCCACTCCGGGTCCATGTCCACTCCGCCCAGAGGCGATTCTAAAGTCTACTGGGGCCCTGGGCAAAAATCCACAGGGGGCCCCTCGAATCAGTGTTCATCACCATTATGTTATAAATAATTTGACGCCAACAAAACATGTTTTTTTTTTTTAAATAGAAACATTTTTAAGGGCAAAATTTAGTTATTGTCAAAGTTAGTTATTTTCAAAATATGAATATAGACATTTAGAAACATGCAATTCAAGCATATTAATATGAAGGAAAAAAATCAGGACAATAAAAACTTGGGTGGTGTTAGGTGGGGCCCCCTTAGGGAGGTCAGGTCCTATACCATTGTAAACATTGCACATTCTCACTGCTGTAATTTAAAGTTTGTCAGCCAGCGGGGGCCCCTCTACTGTTCTGGGGCCACAGCATCTGCCTGCCTTGGCTGCTGGCAAGCGGTGCCTCAGCAGTTTGTTGTCCTACTCTATTTTCATTTTTTTTACTTGGAGTTTTACTGTAGACCTGCATTTTTCAACATAGAAGACAACAAACAATCAGCTCACATGCAAAAAAAATAAAAACAATTAACATGAATGAAAAAATAAACAGCAGAGCATCAGGAAAATAATATAATACAGAGTATATAATATCATTCAAGGAGAGGTGGGCGGGATGCAAGGTCGACACCCTAACCCACTACAGCTCACATACAGGTCATACAAAGCAGGTAGATATTTAAAAAAACAAAACAAACTATAGTACATTAGAGAGGAGACTTGCTGACAGTCCCTCGCTGCATCCTACTCTATTAACCCTTACCACATTGTAGAAGGGACAGACGTTTCTCCAAACGGCTACCGAATCATGTGCTAACTTACAGAAAACAACTGCGTTTGAATCATATTTTTTCATCCTGACACATAATGTTGTCATTTCAGCCAAGTTTTACATTTAAAACCTTCTTCCAGTGTAAGCATGGGCCAGGGGCAGCCCAACTATACTGCCATAAAGATGATGCATGCTTGTAGCTCTAATGGCACATAAGAGCGGAGGTGGTAGAGAAGATGCCTAGTCTTTTTAAGCACCCATTAGTCTTTAGTTTTATCCATGCAACAAATGACCTTGGAAGTGCCAAGTTTTTGCGTCTAATATGGGAAGTACTTAATGATTCAGTGGTGGTATAATGTGTTTTTATTATTTGTTGTTCCTTTTCAAAATAAAATCTGGATTTAAAATATGCCTCTGGCTCTGTGCATCTAACAGGGCGCCAATGCCTCTGCTCTGGAGAAAGAGATTGGATCTGAGCAGTTTCCGGTCAATGAGCACTACTTTGGCCTGGTCAATGTAAGTGAACGATGCACTGTGCAGATTCAGTGTTTTGTGGGTCTCCCCCTGACTGGTACACACACTGATTTGACTAAATTCCAAATGTAATTTTTTTAGTTTGGAAACACCTGCTACTGCAACTCGGTGCTGCAGGCCCTGTACTTCTGCCGACCGTTTCGGGAGAAGATCTTGGCGTACCGCAGTCAGCCTCGGCGGAAGGAGAACCTGCTCACCTGCCTGGCTGACCTGTTTCACAGTATTGCCAACCAGAAGAGGAAAGTGGGCGTCATACCACCCAAGAAGTTCATCACACGGCTTCGCAAAGAGAATGGTGTGTGTCAAATCATCTCTCTTTCCCCCCCGTTGGCTGCTGACTCCTGCAACGCATGAAAACCGAGCAGAGGATCCTGCTGAGCATGTAGAGTATCTGAATTGGAGCTCTAAAGTCTTTGCACTTTCTTCCTCAGAGCTGTTTGACAATTACATGCAGCAGGATGCCCACGAGTTCCTGAACTACCTGCTCAACACCATCGCAGATCTGCTTCAGGAGGAGAGGAAGCAGGACAAGACCAACGGCCGCATTGCCAACGGCACGTTGGACTCTCAGAATAACAACAGCAATGCCACGCCCGCCCCCACCTGGGTCCATGAGATCTTCCAAGGCACTCTGACCAATGAGACGCGCTGCCTCACCTGTGAAACGGTAAGAGGCCTCACTGCTGTTTTCATAAGAAGGGGAAGTTTAAGTAGAGTAAACTTAGTGTCTTCTACCGTGTGTCACCACAGTCTTGTTTAAACATGTTGTCATTCAATCCAAACAGTCCTGCTGCTGATGTTAGGGATTAATAAACATACACGGGTGAAGCGTCTTGGCAGAAGTTAGGGAGAGGCTGAGGTTGTGCTTTGGTTTCTGTCAGTGCAAACAATGTTTTAGATACATACAATATAACCGCATACAATGTTTCTTTTTATTGCCATATGGCTACAGCCCTGTGTCATTATATTCCAAATGTATCACGCTGGCCCATTCTTCTAATGTTTGAGTTGTTAGTAGTTGCTTTTAGCTTATTTTAATGTCTTTTTTTTCTCTTCAGATAAGCAGCAAAGATGAGGACTTTCTGGATCTTTCTGTAGACGTAGAACAGAATACCTCCATCACACACTGCCTCAGGTAAATTAACAGCATGTAGAAGCAGAGCGGTCGTTTTGTTTCTTAGTCCAACATCATAATGAACTGCATTTCTTTAGGTTTTGGACTGTTTAAAAAAATACAGTGTTTCAAAATGAAACAATTTATTCGTAGATGTGGACTTCAGATTGACTAATTCTGTCTTTGTGGCTCCTCTCAGAGGTTTCAGTAACACGGAGACACTGTGCAGTGAATACAAATACTACTGTGAAGAATGTAGAAGCAAGCAGGAGGCTCACAAGAGGTCAGTCTACAGGTCCATTCTTAATGTGTGCTGTTGAGGCGTGCGTGGTCGTCTGGTGTCTGACTCTGTAATATTTGTGACGTAGGATGCGTGTGAAGAAGCTGCCAATGATCCTGGCTTTGCACCTGAAGCGCTTTAAGTACATGGAGCAGCTGCAGCGCTACACCAAGCTGTCCTATCGCGTCGTCTTCCCCCTGGAGCTCCGCCTCTTCAACACCTCCGGGGACGCCACCAATCCAGAGAGGCTCTACGACCTGGTCGCCGTGGTGGTGCATTGTGGGAGGTGTGTAGGTGATCACACAGCCAGAATACAACATCTTTTATAACAGTCTCCACAGCAACCGGCGGCGGGCAGACAAATCATTGTTCTAATAATAAAATGCATTTGAACCCATTAGCACAAGAATAAAGGTACATTAGAGCCTTAATCACATCCAGCAGGAGAAAACAGACCCTCATCCATCATTGATCTGCGCTGCGGTACTCTATCACAGTGTCGGTTTGGACCCAGTGTGAGTGGGAGGTTGTCTGTGTTGATGCAAGGTGTTTCCCTGTGTTCACACAGCGCATGCTGAAACAAACTCCAGCCCTTCATGACTCCGAATAGAAATAATTCATGACAGAAAGTATATTAAACAAGTGCGTCCTCTGCTTCATGTTTTACTCCCATTTTAAGAGCGGGGAGATTGAAATTGACGTCATGATTTTAGGGCACATGGCCAAAATATCCAGCTAAAAGCATGAGACAGTGTAGACCATAACACTACATGTGTCCTGATACAGGCTTTATGATCTAATACTTTTCACACAATATTTATTACTTGACAATCATCTTTAAATGTTTTTTCTTAATCCCAAAAGCAAACCCAAAAGCAAAGTACATTTTTAAAAAATAAGGTTTTCGAGAAACGACCGTCCATGTTTATTTCGCTTTGTTGCTTGGTGCTCCATTTCTTCCGTCACAGTGACAACGTAACTGCAACATCTGTCTTTGAATGTCATTCCCATATTCTTTCTCTCCCCTTGTTCACTGTGTTGGGGGCATTTTTTTAATCATATTGTACACAATTGACACAATAGCTGTCTCCTGTATAATATGATAAAAACTCAAAGTAAAAGCTGATAATTTCTTTTTGATAAAAAGTAAAAGCAATGAGGGGAAGTTAGTCAGGTTTTAAACAAAAATTTAGCATTTTTAAATGCCTTTTGTATGCGGATCTGTTTTCCCTAATGAACTGTGGGAGAATCTCAGTAAAGGTAAGCATTGTTATGGTTAATGCATTCATGTTGGAATAGCAGAAATTCAGTTACCTAAACCGGGCCAGTATTGTTATAAAATATGCTAATTTGATACACACAATACAGAGTTATGTCTTTTTTTTGTATTGTATTACACATGACTTAATACGTTTCAGTGAATATTAACCATGAAACGACTTACTGAACCACATTTTGACACTGGATTTTTATCAACCTTACTTATCTCCAGTTCATCAGAATCAGTGAGTCCATTACTAGAGCAGCCTCAGTCGAGTACTGACCTGATTGAACCACTGGCTTGTGTTTTTGTTTGTTGAGTGTTTTATTAAAGGCCCCGTCCACCCACGCAGGTGCTCCCACCTAATGGGAAGGTCAGAGAAAGGTCAATCAAACATAGGGTTCACCCACACACACACACACGGAGGAGTCTACTCTCAAATTAAGTGTATAATAATACCTGTGTGGGTGGGCCATGGATGTGTAGGGCCTTTAAAGTCTGTGTAATATAATTACAGAGGTTAAAGTTTACTCTAATTCGGCATCATGTTTCTTTTTCAGTGGTCCAAACAGGGGTCACTACATTGCCATTGTGAAAAGTCATGACTTCTGGTTGCTGTTTGATGATGATATTGTGGAGGTAAGTGGGTTCAGTCGTTTATTCCTTTTATTTCGGTATTCACGCACAGTTGTTTATTTTTCTAACTGTCTGTCTATGTATTTGTTTCTCGTCTGGTAGAAAATTGATGCGCAGGCCATAGAAGAATTCTACGGTCTCACTTCTGAAATCTCCAAGAACTCTGAGTCAGGCTACATCCTCTTTTACCAGTCCAGAGACTAAATGTGGAGCCGAGCGTTTCACCACAGAAACCAGGAGAAATGCTCCGTTCCCTCTTTACGGGGAGCAGCGGACCGTAAACGCACCACAGCAGCCTGCATGGTGTCACACCTGCCTGCACAGCTGTATTCCATGCTTTTACGCGCTCAGCGCTGCAGCTCAGCCGTGGAAGTTCCCCCCTACTTACCAGCTGTCCCCTCCATGTCCTTCCTGCTCCCCTCATCCCCTTCACTCTGGCTGGACGCTGCTGCCGGGACAATGAGACGATAATGAATGAAAACTGTCAAGATTGTTTTTAAACAGACGTTGGATGAGGGTTGTACAGATATTGGTCGGTCGTAAGAGTGGCGTATTAGGTTTTTCCTTGGGTTTGGGGTTAAATGGGTATTTAATTATTCATATGATGTAACATCGGCCTGGTGTCTTCACCCCCCACACTGTTATTCTGCACTGGGATTTGCTGAGAGTGGATCATGCTTTTGATCATGGATATAAGGGAGAATGAGTGGGGGGGCGGGGGGCGTCCCACTTATGGGGCACACTGGGTTGTGTATTTCTACAGTGTACAGAATGGTATTTGTATAAATATTACAAGAAGATAATATTATCATTGGAAATTGTTAGACATTGAGATGTATTAACACTATGGTGCACTTTTGATACCGTTTTGTAGGTGTTGGAAAGTTTATTGTGAGGGTTTGCTTGAAAAGGCCTGTTGTAAAGCGATCATTTTCTGTTTTAAAGAAAAAGAAATAAATCCAGTAAGATTGAGGCAGGGTGTGCTCTCTTTTCTGTGGCCCTCAGGTGCGCACTGATGACTCATAGGAGCTCAACATCGCCCCTTAGCGGTGATACCTGGTAGCCCTGCTCTCCCACTGCAACAGGAGCTATTTTTAATCCATTCAGACTCAAAAAGCAGGTGGAAAAAACTCCACCACACACACACACGGATATAATGCTTATTCAGTTTATTATATACGCACATCAACAAGTCACCCATCAGGTCCTATTCAGTAGAGGTGTCTTGGAGGCAGTGCTGCAAGGATGGAGAGGTGAGGCAGAGAAGATGGAGGACGGGAGAGGGAGGATGTTGGTGACACACATCAGGGTTGCTGTTAATAGCACAGACAGGACCAGAATAGCAGGGCGTCGCAGGAGAAAAGCGAGCCTCTGCATCCAGCATGTTCACGTCTGAAACTGGAGTCAGGCAGCACGATATCAGCGAAACTCACAAACACCGCGATAGTTGAAGTGCGTTGTGCAGTTTGTTCAGGTGATCAGAAATAAGCTTTATTAGGCGAGAGACATGTTTAAAAAGAAAGCATGTTAAATAAGCGACTACAGGTGAAAATGGCACACGGACACACATGTACACACCTGTCTGTCCATGAAACGGACAAGACATTCAATCGGTCTCTGGTGGTCTGGGCCATTTGGGACTCCTCCTTCATCGTCGACCCCCTCCTCCCCAACACACACACACACACACACACACACACACACACACACACACACACACACGCACACCTCCTCCTCTTCCTCTCTTCCGCCGCTGCGCCCTGCACAGCCGCAGTCCACGGCGATGCGCCGTTAACGGCAGAGCCGCTCCGCGCTCTTTTCTTCTTCTTCTTCCATCATCCCCGCTTCCAGCCAGAGAAGACCAGCATCCCCCCTCCCCGGGCTCCGTCTCCGTCCGCCGGCGCTTCACCATCCTTATTAATAACATGGAAATACAAGGCAGTCGTTCTTCCATCTAGACGGGAAGTCTCACCTCACAGAGTCAAGGTAGGCTGGGTGGCGCCGGATTGGCGTTATTTAGCATCCTTGACATGCATGAAAAAAATGCAGCCAGTTTTTTTTTCCCCCTCTCGCATCCTTCTGCTGACGTGGAGCAACCGCTGTGTTCCTCTGATGCAAGGTGCAGAGAGTGTAAAGCAGCACCATATGGCCACCGCTGTGAGATGCGCGTATTGCGTTAGAGCCGATATTTCCATGACGGGTGCGGTACTTGATCTTTGACAGCGGCGTGAATTTTTACGGTCCCGGGGGAGGCTTATCGATACCTCTAAGGAATTGTGGCCTGAAATGTCCTACAAAGCCAGCTTAGGTTTCTATATTTCCCTTGTCCATGGAGAATGAATAGAGCTCTTCACCTGTGGTGTCCCCTATAGGCCTCTGTTATAATAGCCTTAACATTCACTTTGTGTTTAACTCCCAGAGGAAACTGCATGAACTGTCTAGATCAGCTCGAGTGTACATTTCTTTTTTTAATGGAATTCTGTAGACAAGTACACAAGAAAGAGCATAGCAGCCGTATTGTGTCTGCTTCAAAGTGAAAAAGAACAGAAACAAAAACAAAAAACACCTCAACATGAATCCTGCCATCCCTCCCAGAATGTACATTTCTGATGCTGTACAAGTGTAAAATCAGAGAACCTGAAGGACAGAGGCTAGTTTTGGAGTAACCTCAGGGTTTTCTTTCCTAGTTTTCCTGCTTACATTACCACAGGCAGAGAAAATAATCTTGACTACTCATGTTGTTGTACCTCTGGCGTCTTGAAAATAACACAACCCCAGTGGCGTGCACAGAGGTGGGGTGGCTGCAGGAGGGCCACAATCCCGACTGTTTTTGTCTTCAGTGCATGAAATTGTTAAGCGTAAAGATGAACCAAAAGACACATAATAGAGACACAAGGTATTAGTGGCCCTCCTTGTCCCTGTTGGGTAAAGGCTTTTCTATTCAGCGCAGATATAACTGTGTGTTTGTTTGTGTCACTTTCAGACGGGGGGCACAATGAGTGAAGAACCATCCGTTACCCCCAGCTGGCTGACCCCTGACCCCACAGCATGGGCCAGCGGAGGCGGGGGACCGATGGAAAACAGCACTGGCCTGGGGACGTTTCCGCCGGACTCCCTCCCACCCAGCCAGCTGCCCCTGCTGGTCAACCCATGGGACATCGTCCTGTGCTCATCGGGGACTCTGATAGCCTGTGAAAACGCCCTGGTGGTGCTGGTAATCTGGCAGAACCCGGCACTCAGGGCTCCCATGTTTTTGCTGATCGGCAGCCTGGCGTTGGCCGACCTGCTGGCCGGCCTCGGCCTGGTGCTTCACTTCACCTGTGCCTACTTGCTTCACTCTGAATCGGCCCAGCTGCTGACCGTGGGCCTGGTGGTGGCCTCCTTCTCAGCCTCTGTCTTCAGCCTGCTGGCCATCACTATTGACCGCTATCTGTCCCTGTACTATGCCCTCACCTACAACTCAGAGCGGACAGCGGCCTTCACCTACACCATGCTCGTGCTGCTGTGGGGCCTCTCCCTGTGTCTGGGCCTGCTTCCGGTCACAGGGGTCAACTGCTTGGCAGAGGAGGCTTCATGCAGCGTGGTGCGGCCACTCACAAAGAACAACATCGCCGTGCTGTCCGTCTCCTTCCTGCTGCTCTTTGGCCTCATGCTGCAACTCTATGTCCAGATCTGCAAGATTGTGATGCGCCATGCTCACCAGATCGCCCTCCAGCACCACTTCCTGGCCGCCACACCCCATTACGTCACAACACGGAAGGGTGTGTCCACGCTGGCCATCATCCTGGGTACATTTGCCGCCTGCTGGATGCCATTTACCGTCTACTCTCTCATCGCTGACTACACCTACCCACCACTCTACACATACGCCACCCTGGTGCCTGCCACCTACAACTCTGTCATCAACCCGGTCATCTACGCCTTCAGGAACCAGGAGATCCAGAAGGCCCTGTGGCTGGTGTGCTGTGGCTGTGTGCCTGCCAGCGTGGCTCAGCGGGCACGGACCCCTAGTGACGTCTGACCAAACAGACCCAGGTGGGAAGAGAGAGGCGCCCTAAGTCAGCTCTGCTCCTCACTGGATCTGTCTGGTGTCACAGAGAGCAACAGCAGGGAAATCAGAGGAAGTGGCAGAGGACTGTGGCTTCACTTCTGGCTGGAGTTGATACTGGCAGAGGCAGTTTTGTTAGTTGTCAACAGCCTACCTGGATGGATGGCGTTCTTTTCTTTGTCACACTCACCATAGGGTAAGGTGTCTCACTGTCTTCCTCCGTAAAGGCGGCCACTGCGCGGGCAGCATCCCGCCCCCTCCCGTTCAGCCCGTGCCGATGCCACGCCCTTCCATGTTCTGCAGAAAGCGCATCACGTTACGAGCAGCGGCTGTACATACAATGCGCTGGAGCTTTGGTTGACACGTGCTTGTTTTTCTTCAAATCGGGTGGGGTTATTAATTTACGCACAGGTACGTGCGTAAAAGCGCACGGCAGTTTAACTAAGCAGTGCGCGTGGAAAAGGGAGGATAGGAGAGGATAGGAGAGATTTCCACATAAAGCTCGTCTGGAGCAGCATCCCAACGCTCTGCTGCTGCACTCTGAACGTGCATCGAAAGCTAAACAGCTGCGGAGAGCTAAAAATAGACCCGGCGCTCTCTGATCCGCGCCCTGCGTCCTATACAGACGCCGAGAAAGAAATCAAGCCGTTTGTTCTTCTCCTCCTCGCCTCTCCAAATTTACCAGTCTTATTGTCTCTGGGATTGTGCGTGAATGTGTTTTTAGTTCATCTCACGTCTGGCAGGCTAAAGACAAAGCCCCAGGAGACTTCAACATTACCCCTCCTCCACCTGGCACCAAACCGAATATAAACCTATCGGATTATGTAACCAATTTACATTCCTCCTCGTTCACCGTTTGAATGAAGGTTGCTCCTGACTTTTTGGACGTCTGGAGATTGTTGTATTAACTTTAACTATAATTTTCACTGAGAAAACCCCGCAAAATTGAGGTGTAATTCGATTTTTAAGGTAACTTAATCCCTAAAGAAATCATGATCAAATCAGTACAAATCTGAAGACCAACTAGCAAAATTATATAGGTAATTTCAGTGTGGAAATCTGCTAAACCTGAATGTATTTCCTTATATTTGATACGTTTAGCTCCTAAAGAGCTTAACGCCGACCACACATCTGATTTGCATGCTAGATTTAGGTGTAATTTGCATGCAAAACAAGCACAGATGCTCCTTTTGCCTCCTGAGTTCAGTGTGGTAAGTCACACACTGCCACTGCAGACCACGTGTCATGGCACCCCTGATGTCATCATGACCCTAATAACTTTATTTATGTACACAATGTACCTCACATGTATCACATTGAATGAGCTACAATCATCACTTGATGGTCACAAGAGTTGAAACCTCTTTTTGAAAAGGTTTTTTTTTATAAATATGTTTGCTGTATTAGTGAGGACAAGTTTGAAAGTTTAGAGGCTCTGCTTGGTGTGATTCAAATCACAACACCTACCAGCTGCTCTGAGTGAGTTCTCCATTATTTTGTGGTCTTGAAATTGGTTTGCAAAACCCGACAAACATGCATGCTAATTCCTCTCCCCTTCATATCTCGTCAGCAATAACTAGCCTATGAATGGTAGTTATTTTTTTTAGATGTGAAGCAATACTCAGACAGCAATAACATCCACGTCCCACCGTGTCTACTTCCTGCAGTGTGAAGCACCATGATGGCCGCTCGGGGGGTTGAGGGTGTGTTGTAGTGAATGGGCTCAGTGTGATGCTTCAGTGATACATCTTCAAATAGGTGGTGGTTTAATCACCTCTGGGCTGGAAAAAGTGGACGAGATCAAACGACTCATTCATCACAGAGACACCACTGCCTCAGTCCTCCCTGATATTCCTTCAGACCCAAAATCGGGGTTTTGATCATTCGTCAAACCAGGATGAAACTGTTTTGTTTTATTTGTTGCCTTTTGTGAGCATATGAATTGTCCCGAGTGCCGTAACCTCAAGTGTCAGTGTGTGATTTGGGACTGTTTTCGTGCATACAGTATGAGTTGCATGGCCTCTGGGTGTGTGCATGTGTATCCCTGTGTGTGTGTGTGTTTGTGATCCAGCAGCTCAGCAGACCATTATCTGTCTCCTTATGAGGGAGGAAAAACAGGTCTGAGGAATACAACTTCCTGTTGACCCCTGCCTGACCTTAGAGGATAATGCTGCCAGTCTTCCTGTCAATTCTGAGAGAATAGGCCTTGTTACGTGTTTGTAAAGCTTTTTTTTTGCAAGCGAGATAGGACTAGGAGGACGCGGAAGCTCCGGCACTTCAAGCCAAAGTGAAAGGGACTGAATGAACTGGGATCCTAGTCCTGCTGTGTGTTTTCCTGTCTCTTCTGTATCACTAATATTCTACTTTAAATCAATCTAGTCTGGTCGCGGCAGACATTCTTTAAGTGACCTCTGAATGATTATATGAGCTAAAAACAGTCACTTCCAAATACAAAGATAATTCTTCCTACTTTTCTTTCTCGCTGCCTCTGCTCAGCAAAGATGGGGGAGGGGGTGAGTAAAGCAAAGCAGGGGAATATCATTTCTGAGCATCGGAACGTGAACTTGTGCACAGTGCACAACACCAACAGGTCAGAAACCATTACAAACTCTTATTCCTTTACCTTTGGAGAAAAGTCTATTTTGTTATATTCATTGAGAAGTTCTATTTTTTGTCCACTTCAGTCTGGCCTGAATTCTTTCAGATTCTGATGTTGTATGATAATAAATGGCACTGTAAAGCCTTTTTCTGAATGTAGTATTAATCAAATTGTTTAACTGATATCTCCTCCTCCTCATTTTGTTTCTGTACATATGGCATGCTGAAGAGGAGGGACTTTATACCACCATGCATGGTGCTATCAAAGCCAGTCCAACTTTGGGATGAGTTGGGTTGCACCTTTTTGTTTTTGTTTTTTTGGATGACATTTCTCCACTTCAGCTTTTTTTCTATTAGGTTCCACTTTCCTTGCTTCAATATGCACCAGTTTGTAAAGTTAAAGGATAATTGATTGGCTACACAGACGGGGGGATGTTTGAGGGAAAAAATTGGTACACAACCTTCTCTGATTGGTGAATTTTCTTTCTCTTGTGCAGCCGACAGTATTATTGAGATTTTCATGATTGAGCAGGTGTGAACAAGGGCTTTGTAAACAGGAATAGCAGAAGACTGTGATGTTGGATGTATTATTTCTCTGTATACACACACCTGATAATCTATTGACAATGTAAAAGTACACAAAGTTGTGTACAAAGTGGGTTTTTTGAAAAATTTGTAGCCAATGACCGGCTGGGAGGCGTCTTTTTGATGGTTACTAATCTAGAGCTAAATATCAAAACACTCAAGGGCCTGTAAATGTGTGTGTGTGTGTGTGTGTGTGTGTGTGTGTGTGTGTGTGTGTGTGTGTGTGTGCGTGGGGGGAGGGGGGGGGGGTTGGAGACGGGAGGACGCCACTGTAACAGCATCTTGTGTAGACGTATGCATAGTTTTCAATGTGAAATGCACTTTATTTTTTGGGGGATGAAAATGGCACAACAAATTAACGGCAAAATGAAACATATAAACGATAATCAACATGCACTAACTTAACTAGGATATTGTAAAAAAAAAAAAAAAAAAACATTTATGTGAACGTGGTGTCTATTTTTCCAAGGTGGTACTAGGTGTACTTTTTATTGCTTTGGTTAGTTCGCTCAATGGAGAGATCTTGTTAATTTTGTATTAAAAACCAAACATGTGCTGTGCATAAAACTCCTGCCTTGACTAATTTGTACCCCCCCTCCCCCTTTTCACACTCTTCTGTTTCCCTGGCAACTCCCTTCTTAGCTGTACTGTTACCATGGAAACTGAAATCTCAGAACCAGGTATGTGTTGTCTCTATGACGACAGTGAAACAGTAAAGAGACATGACAGCCCAGCCGTAATCCTTCATTCATCTTTTTATTTTTCTCTGGGTCAAAGGTTACAGAGCTCACACTAGCATATACACGACCCCCCCCCCACCCCCTCCTCTCCCACACAGCAGTGATCGATTGCAGACGCAGATGGCTCAATCAATTATGTTCATGATCAATAAGACTTACATATTACATATCACCCTCTCATCCGTCGTTACCGTAGCATTTCTAAAGCTCTCCGCGTTCACTCCCTCAGAGGCCTGAACCCGTTATAATGACTCACTTCCAGTTATTGACGTGTTAAAAACTCACCTCGTGATCTACAGCAAAATGCGAGTGTTTCAGTAAAAACATTAAAAAAAAAAAAAAGACATTGGTTAGCTCAAGAGGAAAAGTTTCTAATTCTTCTAACGCCCTCAAGCCTCGACTATACATGAAATAAGGGTGTAGTCTATAGTGTTATAACAGGTAGAGAAACATCCAATGGGGTGTATTCACAATGCGTTGCAATATATTTGTCAAACTACATGTTAATGTTTCAAAGTGGTAAATATTACAATATGTTACTAGTGTCTTTAGAGTGTTTTATGCATCTTGAATACACCCCCGCATTTCCAGTTTTGGACCATTCAGCTTATATCAACCTACAACATGTGAATGTGTGTAGGTGTGTGTGTTTGCTTCAGCATTAAAGTGTGTGACGACCCGTGAGTGTGGTACAGTGGGAATTCTTTCAAGTGAAGTGTGAGATCAACTGATTGTGTGTGTGTGTGTGTGCGCGTGTGTATGTGTGTATATCTGCAGTGGTTATCCATTTATTTTTAATTTGTGTGTATGTTAATCCGACCAGTCGTTCTCCTCCAATTCGGAGTCGTCCTCTGAGTCGGAGTACTCCACAGCGATGCGTCGGGACAGGATGGTGGCCACATCGTTCCCAACTGGCTCCCTCTTCGCCTGCTGCTCCTGCTGCTCCTGCACCTTCTTCAGCTGGATGCCTGCAGGGAAATATGGGATGCGTTTTGATACAGTGTCTCGAAAAGTACCATGTTTAGATCACAGGAGGCAACTACCGAGTATTTTCATTCGCTATTAATCTGCCAATTATTTCCTTGATTTTTCAATGAATTGTCAGAAAATAGTAAAAAAGAATAAACCCCAGTTTTTTAAAAGTCCAAAGAGATGTCTTCAAATGTCTTCTTTTTCATTCCAAAACCTAAAGGAGTTCATATTTATATGACATAAAATGGAGAAAAGCGACTGTGACTCTCAGACTATAAGACTATATGACTCAAGACAATTAATCGATCCAAACAATGGATATTTTTCTACCAATCAACTAATTAACCAAGTAGTTTAATTTTTGTGTCCTTCATGAAAGAATTTGCTTGATCAAAGTAGAATATCAAAAAATGTATGGTCAGTGTATTGTAATTACTTTAAAACGTCCAGTCTCAGAGAAACTGTAACCAAGTAATAGATATAAATGAGAATGTCTGAGTTTCCATAAACGTTACGTTGTTAAGCTGCTCCCTCGGTTTATTTTGTTATGAAACTATAGTTTTGCAATACAATTGGAGATGACAAAAGTTCTTTCTCCTTTAGTGTGTCCATCAAAATCTGTGGCTTACAAGTTTAAACTGGATTTGTTTAAAACCTGTCCCATCCATGTTTGAAATACCAAAGATAACACGAGGACTGCAGTGATAATGCTTATAACAACATTTTTGGGGGGTTCTCTAGTGGTTCAAAGACACAAAATATAAAAGTAGATCTTTGAATGTTCATTTGATCCACTTAATCACAGTGATCCAGGCCATTTACTGTCGTATTGAGACGCAATAAAATGTAGGTCACAAACATTATGCACATAATGTTTGTGTGGATTTACAAAAATATCGCTTGAGATTGAACAAAAAATCCAATCTCAACCAATATGTCTTTATGTTTCAGACCCTTCAATAGAAATTTTTATTTATACCACTTTGTAGAGATCCGTTGTTACCTTCACATTAAATGGTATATTCCTGATAATCTTCGTCTAAAAAGACAAATTAATTCCACTTTTGATACAACATTGTAAAGCAATAATAATAACGTTGGCGATGAATCCTTTTATAGGCACTATATATGTTAATGCTATTGCATTTTTATTGTAGTTTGTTATAAACAAATCCTTGAAAGTTATTACATATGCATATTGTTCTAAGAAGATCAACATACACATTAAAACGACAAGTCTTTATGTGCACACACATATGCACACTACAGCTCTTACCCATACGTATAGCAGCCAGAAGATCACTTCGGGCATCGTTGACCCCCACGGTCTCAGCAGGTGCAGAGGAGGACATCTTGCGAGTTGTAGAATGGGAGGCACCAGCTGATAAGGGAGGCGGTGGAGGACCAGGGGGAGGCGGAGCTGCCTGGGCTCCACATATAGGTGGCGGAGGGGGAGCGAAGCCACCGGCCATTTGTCCTAGAGGCATTGGACCTCCAGGAGGTGAGGCAAAGGCAGTTTGGGCAGAAGGGATGAGAGGGGCTGGAGGGGGTGGAGGAGGACCAGTGTTGGCATAACCATCCATACTGCAAGAGAGAGAAAATGAAGGAGAATTAGTAAAGAGAGAATAAAGGTTACAGCAGTCTGTACTTTGGTTTGCTTTCACCAGGACATTCATCAGGGTTTGAGAGTGAAGCATAGGGACCCTTACCCACTAGGGGGCAGCATTAGCTCAAAGTTCACACACAAAATAAATTGTGGGCACATATAAAGACATATAATCAACAGTGAGCGAGAGCGGCAGGAAGGGACATAAAGAAGAAGGATAATGGACAGTGTAACCCCTCCGTGTGTCCCATTTGCTTGTATGTTTACCTGTAGTCCATTGGTGGAAGAGACATGGAGCCACCGTTCATAGCCTCAGTGGGTGGAGGAGGCAGTGAGACTTGGTGGTGGTGTCGACCCAGTGTCCCCCCCTGATAGGCCATCATTGTCCTGCCTCTCATGTCGTGTTCACCTCCTCCGCGAGGGCCGTGCCCTGCAGCCATCTGGGCAGCCAGGACGCTGGGCGGTGGGCCGGAGTAGGTGTGGGCGTGGCCCGCGTGGTTCATCATGTTGGGGTAGTGGTGCTGATCGGCACCGTGACCCCTGATAGAGACAGCGGCAAGGAGGAAGAGGAGAAGATGGAAGGTGAAATTAAGTACTTTATTTACTCAAGTGGTATTACGTAGAATGCTGTCGCAGCAGAATCTGAACAATTAAAGTGAACCCACCTGTTCTCTGGTGACATGGAGCCCTCGGAGGAAGCCCCTCTGTCTCGGTGTATGGTGTGACGATGGTCCGGCCTCAGCTCTTTATCCAGAGCCATCATGTTCCACTCCTGCCGACGGTTCCTCGCCTTTCGGACCTTCTTCACCTCCCTCTGTAATGTTCCATCCACACAACGCCTCTGCTCCTAAGAGAAGGAGAGAGAAGGAAAGAAAAGGAGAGAGAGGGAGAGAGAAGGAGAGAGAAGGAAAGAAAGGGAGAGAGGGAGAGAGAAGGAAAGAAAAGGAGAAAGGAGAGCATTTAGGCTTTTTTTTGATGGAAACTTTGAGCGATGTTTGTGGTCAATGGACAATAATAGAATTAGTCCCCCAAGAAGTAACAGTTACTAACTCTATTTCTGAAAATAGGGGTATTAATGAAACCACAGTATGATCAGTAAACCACTCATGGACAGTACCTTCTGCTTCCTCTTCTCTTTCCTCTTATCCTCTGTGTCCTGCAGCATCTTTTCCTTCCACAGGTCAAAGAAGTACGAGGGATCGGTGTAGAACTTAAGTGCTTCCTTGTTGTCGTCCCTGCAGAAACAGGTGCCGAAAATTACACAGGAGCACCAATGTCTTGTATAGAAACATGTATGAAGTAGAGTCAATACATTGTCTTTGCTTATGCAGAATAACAAGATGTGTCATTCAGTGTTTCTCTGTGGGAAGACTAAGCTGGGTATAAAACATGTGAAGCTATGAATATTGCAAAAGTGGAGGAGACTGATGAAAGAACATGGGTGGAGATCCAACGTAGCCGGAAATGACAGGATAAAAGAGTGAAAATGCAGAGAGACAGGAGAAACTGGAGAAAGAGAGAGAAAAGTGTGCTCTAGTCAGGGTTAGGAGTTGGATTCCCACTGGAGCCTGCTATGCTAAATATGTAATGCACCCAAAGTACTAGAAAGCACGCTGGATAAAAGCAGCCAGTAGCAGTAGAAAATAGAACCAAATCTGCTGTTTCACTGTGAATGTAGGTCAGAAACAAGGAACCAAAATCAATCAGGAACAATGGATGACTTTAGGTATTACTCTCAAAGTTATAAAGTAGAACAAATGGTTTAAAGTTGAAATGTAAGAAATCTAATAGACCTGATGCAACGTTTGTTTTGTCTTTCACATCATATAACTCTACTGTGTACAAACACATGCTTTGTTTGTTTCATATATATACTTGATATAAAGAATGCGTCTCCACTTCCTCCCACTGTATAAAAAAGAAGATCAATACACCAATACACTGTCCAGACCCATCGTGAGTTAATCACAGCTGTCAATCATGACGCTACATCGTCTTTTTTTATAGCATCAAATAACAAATTCAAACCAAACTTATCAGTATCAGTATAAAATGCTATGATAGTCAAGAAATGTTAGAATTTTGACTGCAGTCATCAGTTTCAGCATCATCAGCATTTTGTCCATGTTTGAAGACTGCACTTAGGGGGGGGGGGGGCTAAAGAAGCTCTTGATTAAAAAGCATGGGATGTCCGAAATTTCAGACCTCCTACTAGCAAATTCGGGGTAGGCCGATTTCCCCCGAATTTGCTAGTAGGAGGTTCCACTTTGAAAGGCATTCCAGGTCCGAAACTTCAGACTTCCCATGGCACTGGAACGCAGCATTTCTCTCTCAATGCACGACAGAGGTCAGGCAGGGGGATGAGGGTGGGACTTTGGAGGGAAGCGCTATGACGTGAAAGAAAGGTAAGAATTGCAAAAAAAATATCAATTGTGTAAAAACACAAATCTGTACCGACCTGTAAGAAGAGAGGATGTTGAGTGGAGGAGGTTTGTCACTCAGATTGTACATCTCTTTGACAGGAATGGGCACACTGTTGTTCGACACCACCTGCTGGTCCTGAGTGGTGGAGCTCTTGAAGGCTTTCCTCATGTTGATGTCTTGTAGGGACACTGAACATAAAAAGAGGTCAAATGACAGTTTGAATCTAGGTAGAAAAGGCAGAAAACATGAGACTGTCACTTAGACAATGAGTGATGTCTTCCTGTGCTTTCCCCTTCAGACCTCCGACCTCAGGACCCACCTTCTTCTACGGTTGAGTCTAGCTGCGTGACCTTAACGGCCAGCCGGTCGATGCGGTCCTGGAGAGAGTTGGCACGCAGATAGAAGGTGTTGGCCTCGTTGAACAGCTCGCCAAATATATCCTCTGCGTGTCTACCTGGAAAGGAACAGCAGAAAGACGGGAAATTTGAGAAAAAGAAGGAGGCATGTAATCGTTATCTGGAGCCAAGTAAATCCCCAAAGAGACTAGATTCCAATCAATACAATGGTAATGTGACACAATGTGAGGCTGGAGTCTCGAGTCTGTGAAGCATATGGCATCTCATAGAGCTCCATATAGCATCATCCCTCATTAATAAATGAATCTGCACTGACAGTAAACCTACAGTGGTTTCAGCAGAGACTCATCACCTCAGGGATGCCAGTTCAAAGCTCTAAACCATCTGTACAAATGTAAGCAGGGAAAGAAAATAACTCTCCCCTAAGAAAGCAAGAATGTATTTGTATCAATGCTTACAGATTACAACCAAATGAAAAGCAGCACTAACAATAATAAACATACACATATATCTATACTATATAAATACAACACTACAGAAGAAGAAAAAAAACACCCATACACTTGTATGCAACCATGCATACATTTAACAAATGCCATAAAATGCCAATGTACAAAACAAACACATTACAAAGAATTAAAAAAAAACAATCACAAGCAAACAGCACAGACCCCAAAGGCTTTCCATCTTTTGTTCCATTCAGTTTTGTATTGTAAAGTCAGACTGAGGCTGCAGCTTTCAGTTTGTTCTGCACTGGACATGCGTGAGATGCTTCTGCTCCGTAGAAGTTTGTGTTTTCTGCTCTTATCTACATATTGGTACATTTCACACTCCTCAACCCTTGTTTACACTAAGAAAACGACTAGCTTAACT
Source organism: Echiichthys vipera (assembly GCF_963691815.1). NCBI lineage: Eukaryota > Metazoa > Chordata > Actinopteri > Perciformes > Trachinidae > Echiichthys > Echiichthys vipera. Next base: position 13,150,407 of record NC_139846.1, on the reverse strand, counting down.
ACATCTATGGCAAGAGGCCGGCATGGAGACGGGAACAAAGAGCTGTGTCTTTTTGTTCGGGGCTTGGAGCGAGAGATTTTTAGAGCCCTTTTCAACTGGGTGCTTCTGCATGTTATACTTGCATGACTGATCTAAAATGTGGACATGTTTTCTGCAGAATGAGCCGTTTCAGAGATGTTTGCAGGCAATCAGGAGATGCTCTTAAGCACCAGTGAATATTTGGGTTTAGTCAAGTTAGATCCATCCGTCACACAATTAAGCACACGTTAGGCAACTAGGACCTACTAAACAAAACAAGCTTTAACAAAACAACCCAACACTATGCATCTGGGGCAGTTCTGTATTTCTTCTACTGAAAGTTGGCAACTCTACACACACATCTTGCAGGAAAAAAATCCATCAGCCCGTCTCATGACGAGGACATGATAGACCGAACAGCTGCCGCGGCTGGAAGGCAACGGAGCTGCTGCTCGCTGCGGGGACGAAAGTCATGGGGCATGGAGAGTCATCTCTTGCTGCATTTGCTTGCACTTGGATATCGGAGTTTCGCTCTTGTAAATTTCCAACCGGCCACATCTTTTCATATTTTTTTTTTGATTGGATAGTGAGCATTTTGTTGATTGGTTCTTACCCCAATTCACACTTGTATTCTTAACTGAAAAGTATGGATGCTCTGGAATGGGCTTTAGTCGGGGCCAAGGGAAGTAGTAAACCAAATTTAAAGCTGTACGTGTGAAGTGACAGCCAAGGGTTTATGGAACTATAAACTCAAGCCACTGGGGTTCTTAGCCCAGGGTCTAATGAATGTAAAATGCATTTTACTAACTGGACTGAATATTGAAATGGCATATACTAGGATAAGAAAAGCCTCATCTGGATTTCAACAGGTTGAAACCCAGCCATAGTAGTTTAATAACATTGTTTAATTATATAACACTGTGTGTAAAAAGCTGGAATGGCAAACACACACAAACACGTGCTAAGGGCTATATCCGTCCCTCCTGCTGACAGGATGGGCTGCAGGAAAAATATTTAGAGGAAGGAAGAATCACAGATCCGGCATGCTGAGCCCGCTCAACTCTGACCTCTCCTAAGGATTCTTATGGTCCACTTACACACATGCATGTGCATACAGACATGCACAGTGTATGTAGTCTGCAGACATTTCCCTCCAGGGCCTGAGTGGGCATTTATATATAGCCTCCACAGCTGCTGTTGAAAGGCCCACTCCCAATGCAGGAACTTGACACAATAAGAGACACAGAAATTCGCTCTGTCTCTTATTGTGTCAAGTTCCTGCATTGAGAGTGGGCCTTTCAACAGCAACTGTGAGAGAATGGATATGACAAAAATGTATGCTGCTGAGGTCCATAATGAACTTTCATCAAAGTTAGTATGACAGAGGGAATATGGGTGCAACTGATGATGAATGGATGAAGGGTAACTGTCAAACAACACATAACACACTGTTGACTGGATATGAAACAAGGGCATGGGAATGGATGATGGATGGGGACATAGAGGCCCTTTGTGCTGTCTAATACATTAACAATGAGCAGAACAATCAATATAAAACAGTGTTGCACAGAAACACAGTTTACACACACATGCATCTAGTCATACATATAAAAGCACACAGAATTACACACACGCACTCCCATGCGCACAGCTGTCCGGATAAGTTCACTTCTGCAGAGCTATCTAAAAGGATTACATTTCAACTCTCCCCGCTCCAGTGTAAGGCTGCTCTACGTCTGCTGCTAGCCCAGTGACCTCAGGCTCTGTTACCATGACAACGCCCAAATCAATCACAGCTTCGGGATTACTGATGAACCCATGTGATCTTTTTGCTGCTACAAAGAGGCCGCACACCGTGTAGAAAGTCGTCATACTGAAGTAAGTGGGGTCACAGTTAGGAGATGCTGTTGTTTCAATCTGTTTTAATGTGTGTGTTACTGTGTGTGTGTGTGTGTCTTACTCAGGCTGCTGAGCTGGCGTATGATGGCAGAGAGAGTGTTGTTCATCACACACTCCAGCTCGCTGCCGATGCCCTCTGGGAGCTCCCCTCTGCAGAGGTGACGGGGCTCGATGTTCCTCTTCACCAGCGGCATGGTGACTCCTCACACCGTCACAAACTACAGGAAGACACAGGGAACAAGCACACACACGTTTTATACACAACTACCCTGGCTATAGAAAACAAATGGAGAAAACCGCATGTAGATGTTGGCTAACTGCAGATGCAGTTGACCTGCTGTCGATGAGCAAGACAGCCATCCCCCCACTGTGCTGTGGACACACACTACTGTACACATCTGCCATAGGGCTGGGATGAACATATTTCAAACAGAGGTTGTGATCACAGGGTAGGTGTTGTGTGTGTGATTTTGCAGAAAATATTCACATTTAATAAGCTGGAACCAGAAATTTTTTTGTAATTTTTGCTGAAAAGTTACAGAAATAATACATTTTATTTCACTAATCGTTGTTATCCTTTCTTGCTCTTGAAGGCTTGAATACAGTAAAAAATTGAATAATTTGACTATTCTAAATAAAATAACAACATCTGTTGGCTGCTTGGTCATCACACAGATGTCACCCACTCACAGTTTAGATCAAATATTGTAAAAGCAGCAATAATCATACTGAAAACATACAGTAGTTACATTATTGTTCTGACATACTGAGTCAAAATGTTCACATGCTCTAGTTCACAGCGTAGTACAATACAGTAACCATGGAGTCAAATACAATAAATATTACTGGCCTCTTTAAGATCACGTCCTCGCTATAAATTTCATTTTTATGGGTGTATGTTGTGTTGCTGCTGTTGTTGTAGTAACAGACAGCATTATATTGTGAGGGCTTTCTAGTTTTTCTGTCCACCCTCTGTATACAGTATGTTGTATGTAAAAACAAAGAAAACATGGGGTGACCAGAGAACTGACTGTACAACCAACAGTGTCCCAAAGCCAGAAGACTTGTGCGACCGGCAGAGAGATTAAAGCATTAGGGATAGGAAGATACAGCATGCCAGCTAATCCCAGGCCGGCTTGTCAGTGGCCCAGCTGGAATCCTGACACAAACAGATTCATGGATATGGTCCGACAAACACTAAACACTAAAAAGGCGATAGAGCGCGTCAAAGTTCACCACTTCTCTGTGAAAACTTCCTAAGTGTTAAGGCACATTTGCTCCCTCTAGCAACTTTATTTGACTAAATGAAACCCTCATTGGCCACACTCTGTAGTTCAAAGGACTACAAACTCAAAGCAGAATAAATCCCAGGGTGCATCAGAGTAGCCATCTTATCAGAGCTTCTTCCTGCTTCCTGTTTTTGCGGTCTCAGTCTGCCTCCTGTTTCCTGGTCCTCACTGTGTCACATCTCTCCTTCCTGTCCAAACACTTGGCCAGAACAATACAGCTAAGGCTCAAGAAGCAAACAGACAGGGAGGCAGATGGAAACATGCTTACGCAATTTTTTAGATTTACTGATCAAATGATTCAATCCTAACTATGGTTCCAGACTTTTTCTTGTGCAGCTAAGCCAAAAAAAAGAAAATAAATCACTACAGTGAAAAGCAGGTTGGAGAGACGCAGGAGCTCTGGCAATGTGACAGAAGGCTAATAATAGTGGACTAAAATGTTCTTATTGTATTCTCTTTGAATCCTTATCTCACAATATCTACAATAAAATCACCAACAAGGCAAGTAGCAGTGCTATGCTGCTATCAGTGTCACAGCAGGAAACTACTGTAATTACAGATCGCGTCGTTTCAGCTGTCCAAGAAAGGAAAGAGACAATTCTGTTCCCACCAGCCGAGTCCTCATCTGGCCCCGTTTTCTCAGCCATCGACCCCCTGCAAACCCTAACAGCTTCATGCCAATAAGAGAAAACAAAGGGTAAGATTATACCATCATGTGCTGCCACAAAGGACACTGAATGCAGTCAGTTCGGTCTAGTATGGAGCAAAAGAGCTCCTTGGATTCAGCAGTTTGCATAAACATTTTCAGAAACACTGTGTTTCTTGTAGCACAGAATAGGAGGGAGGTGATGCAAATGAGAGGATTGCATGTTTTTGCTTCTACTGTCTGCCTGGCATGACAATCACATCAATGAGGCGAAATAATGAGAGACTGGGAGGGGGGCTGCAGGAGGAAGGAGGAGGCCCGGGGCCTTGTCTGCTTGTGAGGAATAAGGGGGAAGTAGAGGGCAAGGAAGGGTGCCTGAGATAGACACCAAGTGGGATAAAAGAGACAGTGTGTGTGAGACAGTGAGAAAAGGTTGGAACATAAAGAGGTGAGCTGAGTATGTGTGTGTTTGTGTTTATGTGTGTGTGTAAAGGAGAAAGAGTGTATTGGGTGGGGGGAGGGGTATGACCAGGGACCTCGGGGAAGCCACTGAAAGGTTCCCGGGACAATAGAAGCTCCGTTCACACGGCAACAGCACTTGCTCTCCCATGCATCCTCCCCCTCCTCCTCTTCTTCGACCTTCTTTAAGGCCCCCCCTGTACTCTTTGCAATGAAAGCGTAGCAAGGGAGTGCTCCTCTACTCACCCGGGGAGAAGGACAGGAGCCAGAAAGGGAGAGTGAACATAAGCCAGAGACGCCAGAGAGAAATGTTTTAGCTTATGCTTTCAAAGATTCTCACTCTCATGCTTTTTGTCATGTGTTTGGATACTTAATTAATTACAACCCAACAGGCAGCACACTCAGGCGTTCACACTCAGGCGTACAAACACACACAAACACACCAGGTAGCATCTAAAATGTCCCATTAGCAGCATGTTAACAGCCGGATCCGCTGCAAAAATGTCTCTGATCCTCAGAGGGGTGATATTCAGGCTGCATTTAGGGTAAAACACACTTCCCCCGTGACCCCTGCAAGAGGCTCTCGTCTCCACACCGACACACAGAGATGCAAGAGGAATTTACTACAGATGTGCAACCTCCATTAAGATGTGAAAGGGAAGTTATTACAAATGTATGAGCCCAGTACAGCTTCTTGTGTTGAAGGCTGTTTTGCTTGCCCTGATGTTATGAATAATGCAGCCTTTACGATTACGTCAGGTCACAGTGCCCTAAATATGACGTAAAAAAAAAAAGTCTGCCATGACACTGCGCCTGTACCAGATCAGGGAGCTTGGCCGTAACTTTGAACTTCTGTTTTGCAGCCAAAAAGACTGAATATTCTGTTCGAGCTGGGTGTTCATTAAATATATTTTTAGCAACATCCTAACATGATGATATAATCTTATCATCCTATTATTACACAGATTTATGTCCATAGGGCAAAGTGTAATGAGAAACTATTAAAATGTTTTCATTGTATACATAAGAAGAGTTTGGTTGGTTGTTTTGAACATCAGTTTACTTTTTCAGTATGTGATTTTACATACTCTTGCCATAATGTGATACATATTGATGTCTGAATGTCTTCAACCTTGTCACCCAGTCTTAATATCTATTGAGTAAATCTGCAGGATTAAGGCTTAATACCAGACTTTTTAATGCAAACAGGAAGCAAACTTGTCATAATCCTAATGGTGATACCATGGACTAAACAGCTGACTCATTTTGTAGTTGATAGAGTAATTTATTAATAATGTAATGCTACAGCATAAGTGGTTTGCCTTTCTCCTCTAGCTGTATTTCTCACTTTTAAATTCCATGTTTTGTGTACATTTTTTCCATTTTATATATATTTTATCACTCAATAATCAGTGAATCTAAAATGTGGTCGATTCATTGGTTGATAGTGAATAGTTGCAGCTGGATATTGATGATACATTTGCTATGAACATGAGGTAAGCTGTCATTATATTATGAAGAAGTTACCATCATTTATATTTCCACACTTCAGGTTGACTAATTCATAATGTTGCCATGTGAATGTGATGTTCATGCTATTACAATGTACTATTTTGATGTACACACACACACACACACACACACACACACACACACAGACAGACACACACACAGACATACACACACACACTGTGCGTGAACTAATGGCAACCGCGATCAATCACTGTTCGGCACCGTCGCTTCCCGTTACTGATGGACTGACCCACATCTGTTCATTCAACTCGGTTCCTGTGAATTTATGCCAGATTAAATCTTAAATGAACCCAGCCGATTACTGACCAGCAAACTGATTAACACGCCGGTGTACCACCAATATCAATTATCCATTCAGAAAAGCTTTAAAGTTACCCAGGAGCGGTAAATCATACAATTTTTGATGCGGGTTTGGGCCCCGGAGAGCACGTTCATTATCCTTAACCGTGGGGGGTGGTAGGGGGGGTCCGCACCAACTGACCACTGGGTTAGCTAGCTTATGTCCAGTGGTCGAGTTCTTAGTTTGCCTATAAATGAGACCACAGTCAACACAAATAGCCACACACATTTCAACATTCAGGTAAGAGCTATCATTCGTCGTTGTAAAAAGTACCATGAGACCCTCACCAGCACTTGAAATATTAGAAGAAATCAGTCCGTCCGCATGTCCCGTTAGATACTCCTATTAGCTCTTCCATCCTGTGTCCCCCTCAGCTCCGTCTGCCCACTCCAGGGAACAATCCTTTGAGGACGGAGACACGCCCACCGGCCTCATGCACCAATCAAATCACCAAGAAGGGGATTTAACACATGACGGGCGTTCACAACAACCAATGGAAACTCTCGAATGCGATGGGTGACAGGGAGACTCCCCAGCTCGAGTACGGTGTTGCGGATGGAGGAGGCGGGGCTATGATTGGGCGTTGCTGAAGAGCCTAACGGGTTTTTTTTTTTTGGTTTTTTTTTACGCTGGGTCCCATTCATTGTCAAAATTATTAAGGCTTTAAATTCATTTTGTGGCCTGTGGGGATTTTGTAGACATAAAATCCATTTAGATAACGAGTAATAGCTGAAAATTGTGAGCCTGAAATGTTTTTTTAGGGGGCTTTAGGCAGTGATGCTGAGAATGAGGATGGGATGACATTATACAACATCTTGAAATTGCTGGGGCAGCATCCTGTAGGCTGAGGTTCAATAAGAGGACTTGCTTGTCTGTGTTTTTTTCTCCCAGATGTGTTTGTAGACAAAAACAGTTTGAGGGAGATGAAAGTCACCAGAGCAGGGAAAGGGAGGAAATAGTCTTCAGATTGTGTTCAGTGGGAGTTTCTATTCATTATTGAAAATGCACTTCTATTCCTGGACAAGGGGGGAAGCCACAGCATGTACTTGTTACAGTTTAACATATATAATTGATTTACCCATGGAAACCAAAGCACACATGTACAGTATGTGACTAATAAAGTGGGGCAGTTAAGAACATGCTTTACAGCCCGTTTGTGTTTCTGTGCATGTGACATAACATCAACAGCCTGTTATACACTATTTATTATGTTCTAAGGACAAACTGATAATCTATCCACAAAGGAGATCATTGCTACTAATAACATACATGGGGTGGCCGGTGGCTGAGTGGTTAGAGCAGTTGCCTCATGTAAAGAGACTGACCGTCCTGGAGGCAGCGGCCGCAGGTTCGACCCCTCTCTCTCTCACCCCATTTCCTGTCTGTCCTATATAATGAAGGCTTGAAAAGCTGCCAATAAAATAATCTTTAAAAAAAACATACATAAGGAAATATCAAAGTATAAGTAAAGGACAGCAAGGAGTCTAAAGAAGTGCAGTGAGCTTTCTGTGACACTGATTGAGGTTTAAAAGGCAAAGATTGATGTCACATAATAAACTGATTCATTCAGCAGGTTTATACACATTTCCTGCCAGCTAATGTGATTTATTTAAATTCAGCTCTAGCTTTGTGAAGTAGAGGGAGCAAAAGAGAAATAAGATGTCATTAAAGGTGCATAAGGGATACACTTAAGTTTGCGTCACCCATCGACTGTTTGCACATACACACGATTAACAATGTCAATGTTTTCACCTTTATTGTCAGGATACTTGCTTCATGTAAAATATTTCAATACAATACAGTACAATGCATGTTCCATCTGCCATCCTCCATGCGATTAGTTGGTTAAGTCATCATGTTGTAAGGCTTGCCCATAGCATACAGCAGCTGAGCGCTCAGCCAGAGCAAAACTGCTTAGCCACTCTTGCCATGAAAACAAAACCACGGAAACCAATTAAATTATAAACAACTAAAATCTTTTTTGTCATCTTTTTTTTTTGTCCTTTCTGAACAAAAAAAAACCCTCAACGCCACAGCTGTGAGGACTCCGCATCCTCCCAGCATGCTTCACAGCAGCTTAGTTCAGTCGTCAGCTGAGGCCCTCACAGGGCCAATCACACAAAATAAAAACGGACAGACAGGAGGACAGTCGGGCAGGGAATCTGTCACCGCTGGCAGTCACATAGCAGCTTTCAGTCTCATCCGAGCTTCAATGGGAAGAGGGTAACTGGCTGGGGTAGGGTGTAGGTGTGGAGACGGGTGGAGAAGAAGACGGGAGGAGATGACACAGCAGATTAACACGTGCCCCCCTCGCCCCCAAAAACCAAGCCATCTTCTCTTGGCTGGTTTGATTACGTCTGAGTGACAGAAATGGGTTGGATGAGACCATAACATTGTTTTTTCTCATGCTCCCGCCTTGTGTTTCACCCATCAGGTTTTGCTCTATAGCTGTGTTGCTAACACTGGGTCACGGGTGCGTTATCTCGAGAAGGTGTAGATTGTTGTCATTGTGACCTAACAGACTGCTGCGGAGAAAGGGCCCTCCGTGGAGGCGGTTTGTTGCCTCGAACATCACCACATCCCTCAGTACATTCCTTCAGGTGGGCATGGTGAGGGCTGTGTATGCGTGTGTGTGTGTATATATGCAAGTGTATAAGTGTGTGTAAGTGTGTGGGAGGGGTGTCAGTAGCGGTGGGTCTGGTGGGAGTACTGGGGCGGCTGTTGGGAGGTAGAGGAGTATCCCATGCTGGTTTGGGGCAGTGATGTGCTTGGTCCAGGGTTCTGGTAGGCAGCATGTGGATTGGAGCGCTGAAGGGAGGAAGAAAACAAGAAGATATTCATTAAAAACATTAACTACACTCTTTTGTTACGCCTCACGTTTTACACCCCTGAAGTGTTCACAGGTTAATTTAGAGGTTTCAACAGAGCTGTATTTTCATCCAAAAGTCAGCTGTTGATGGATGAGAGACCTACCTGGTAGTCTGAGGTCATGATGAGGCCACCTGAGGTAGTGGTGGGCGGGACAACTCGCACTTTCTTCAGAGGCGGGCCCTGGGCATGGCTGTTGTCAGGGTTGCCAGCGTGCCCCGCCCCATTTGTGTGGTTGTTTCCCTGTTGCTGCTGCTGGTTTTTCTAATAGTAGAAAAAAAAGTAAAATACATTGTATTTGATGTGTGCATTTACTACCTCTTCGAAATGTTTCCCTTTATCCTTCTGTAGATTTTCTTGAAATTGATTGTTTTATTTGGATTTATTCTTTACTTAAGTTGTCAGCAATTGACTGATACTGAACATGATGTTTATTTAGCTATTCATTTTATTTTTCTCAGTGTTCATTGGATGGTTGAATAGAACATTAAATAGAATTGGTAAACAATGCTTCAGAGAAAAACAGCCTTCTGAGTACCTTTGCATAGTCATATTAGTGCACAAATCCACAAAGAAAAGGTTTAGTTTCATTCCAAAAATTCACAATATCAGCTGCCATTTAGGCATTTGGTAAAATTTTGAAAATAGGAATTGGTTGCGCACATTTCTTACTTTGTCGGCCTTGTCCTCAGGCTCCTCCTCTGTCAGGAACTCCCTCTTGGGGTAGGGAATCTGGCAGCCCGCAAACACACTGGAGAAAAAAAACAAAACATAAAAAGGCTTGTCAACTTCGAACATTTATTCCCATGACTCAAAGTTAATTAACTAAGGGACCTGCTCGACGCAGTTGCAACCCTAGGGCCGTGTGACTCCAGCAAAGGAATTAGATATGTGTGTGTGCTGTGACTCACTCAGAGGTGGGAAGGGGCTCTTCCAAAAAGTAGGGGTCCTGCATTGCCTGCTCAGATGTGATTCTACGGATGGGGTCCATAGTCAACAGCTTCTGCAGCTTTAATGAATCGCACACAATGTCAGCCTCAAACATGAAAACATTAACAGAATTGACAAAGGACAAAGCATGCTTCACTGATTTAATATAATGTACTATCATATCTACAAGTTATACAAATTGCATTAACTGCCTTATTTACTAAAACATTTTAACTCACCAAGTGGAATGCTTTGCTGTCTGGTTTGACTTTATGTTTTTCCATGTACTTTATAAGGCTGCAGTTTGTGTATCTGTGATACAGAAGGAGCAAAATATATTAATATCATCGGTGCAATTACGCAGTACGAGAACATGCAGAGTTATTACATGGTTTGTGTACAACACACAAAGTCTTTGTGCCAGCAGACAAAGCACTGTGCTTCGCTCTTAACTGTCTGATCTTTCCAAAAATTAGGACAGCGGTACTCTGCAGACTCACGTGTTCCTCCTAAAGTCTTTCATCAGTGTGGAGTGTTCTGGCATCTTTTTGATGTCCTCCCAGTCTTTATCTGACAAATGAGGGAAAGACAGGATTACACACACACACCCTCCCTTCAGAACAGATTATTTAGGTTGTAGGGTCTGGATTACAATCTTTTTTTAAGTACAAATGGTCAACAACCCCATGTTATACACTTGTATCGTAAGAGTTGTTTGTCCTGCAGAAACAAAACAAAATCCATCAGCCGCACTGGTGAATTACACAACTAGAGCAGCGGAGATGGAAGAAGGAAAAGATCAGAGGCAGCTCAAGTGAAGTGGAAAATATAGGCCCAAATGTAGCCCTGCGAGTAGAAAGTTTCTGTTTGTGACTTGGCTTCATCTATCGTGCCAGTAGATTGGTGTTCGGAGCCAACAGACCACAGCACTGCGTAGGAGCTTGAAAATACAAGGCAATATAATCTGCCTCTGCAAGGAATGGAAAATGCTCATCCTTCCGCAGCATTTTTCCATTGAAAAAACAACATAGCAACTGTGAACCTTTGGTATAACAGCAGCTGAATAGCATTTTATATACGTACACTGTTTGGAAAATCCGAAACACTTAATCCCCGTTTAATGTCAAAGGCAATGCACCCCCTTTTGAAGCAATTCAGGTACATCATTAACCACAAAATCTGGACTCTCACCAGCAGGGAAGCCCATGACGTTAAAAATGCGGTCCAGTTGGTCGTGGTGGTAAGGGTTACTGGTCTTGATGTCTTCCTGGCGACAGTGGAATATGGGCTCAGACGTCAGCAGCTCCGCAAAGATGCAGCCAATCGCCCAGATGTCTGAAGGGAAAAAGCGGGGATACATAGTGAGAACCAGCTGAACACGCGGGAAGTCGCACAGACAGATGGTGTCGTGCAAATTCTCACCGATGGCTTTGGTGTAGTGCCGAGCCCCCAGCAGCAGTTCGGGTGCTCTGTACCAGAAGGTGACCACCACGGGGTCGAGATCGGCTAAAGGCTTTAGCGGTGAATTGAAGAGACGGGCAAACCCCATGTCCGCTGCAAAGTGGACATTACAGTCAGTAAAGCAAGAGCAAACTTAAAACAATGTTTGTGCAGCCATATTAAAAACTTAAACAGGAGACATGATACATACCAATCTTTACTCTACCCCTCTCTGGCCCTTCCCCCATCACTAAAATGTTAGCTGGTTTCTGAGGATGAGAGACGGATACACAATCTTGAACATGCTACAATCCAAACATTTTGAAAATTTACAGCAAAACCACTGAGATTAAATCCACTTTATTTGGCTCAGTTGTTGAGCTTGTGATTTCCTCAGGGTTGGCTGAGTTGAATATAAGATTCTTTTAGACCACACGAATACAATTTGACAAAAGTATGATGAGAAAACCAGTAGGGACAATCAGGCCTAGAATTATGTATAATAATATCACATCTTCAGTACTTTCCAGTAGCATATAACAATAATTACTAACAACATAATTAGTAACATGAATGCAATGTGGATAAGTGGCGGTTTTAGGTCTGATGGTGCCGAGTTAGCATCCTGTGTACAAAGATTGTCACAACAATCCCAGTTTTATTTATAAGTGTGTAATTTCTCCTGACAGCTCACAATCAGATACAAAAAACATTTTATAAATAAAATCTGTGCCTACAACAGGCTCATGTAAATAACATTTAAGGCTGGTTTTTAAGCAATTTAATTTTCCTAATTTTTTTGTTGTTCAGGAAACTGAACCCATGCAGATACTCTGAACGACAATACTGATGGAGTGTAATCAAAACTCTATGTTGCTGCCCTCTAGTGGACATAAAGCACACACTGCACCCCACAGGAGAGGAGGTGTACCGTTTCCATTTCACAGTAGATGTAAATGGAAGATAATTTGTCTTCCAATCAAAAATCTGTTAAATATTGAGACGAATATTATTTTTTAACTCTTATTTTACAGAACAAAATACACCACTAGAAACAAGGAGTGTAAGTTTCCTTCAGATCACAAAAACTGCAACCATGTGAAATTACAACTGTTTTTATGAAAAACGCTCCACTAAAACAACAATAACATAGATTATTGCAGAAAAAGCTGTACATAAAAAATGCTAATCTTGGTCGACTTAAACCTGTTAACAAATCAACATTCATCTACGCACGAAAAAAATAAAACATGTCGAATGATGTAGTTATCAGTCATAACTCAACACATACAGACTGCACGCCTTGGACTGATTCTCCGCCAAATAACAATCTTCCATCAACTGCTGCCTTGTTTTCTCTTCTACCAAAAATATTTTCTCTCTCTCCCCCTCCCTCTCTCTCTGCCCTCCCCCAAATCCTCTTACAAGGTCTCTGTGGAGGACCCAGTTTGCGTGGAGGTAATGGATGCCGTCCAGGATCTGGTAGAGCAGAGACTTGACCATTCCTCTGGGCAGCTGAAGTGGCTTCTTGTTGGCCTTGGACGCTCTGTGGAACTTAATAATGTGCTACAAAAAGACAACATAAAAGTAAATATGTGTGACAACATGATGACTAAAAATCCATCATTTTGTGTGGGGTTCTTCCACATTTGTATGGTAACAAATGTTTATGCTACAGGCTGATGCTTGTGGCATGTGTTTCCACTTCCTTGGGAGGGGAATGTGAGTGTTGCAGATTTGTGGCAGAAAATGGCCTTTAAAGTCAGTTCTGATACCCTGCCAAGTGTAAAGCAGCAGTTTGACTAAGCAAATGGTGAACACTCCTTGGTGTACGAGTGTTTTAATGAGACTTATAACTAGCACCATTTGGAGTTTCCTTCTTTACGACGGGGGTGATGGTGAATGTGAATATATGTGCATCAGCAGTGTGAGTAATTCTGCGTTTGTGAAGGAATTTTGTGCTTTTGTCCAAAGAAACATATAACGCACATAAAGTCTCATAAATGGGTGGGAATCTGCAGTATACATGTGTGCTGTCCTACACTTATAAAGAAATGATTAAAAACAAATTATACAGAAACTATCCACACGCGTTCCCACTCGTATTGGCATATTCAATGTTTGATAAACCATGCCATGCAGCTCAGTGTGTAAGTGTAGTGTGTGCATTTTACCCAGAGATCATGTTCGGCGTAGTCAAAGAGCAGCCATACTTTACGGTCTGCGTGTGACAGGAAAACCTTCTGCAGCGAGATGACATTGGGATGCTTTAGCTCCCGCAGCAGCTGCAATACACAAACCCACTCAGAGGAGCGACCACACACACACACACACACACTCATGGCAGAAATCATGAATGACAAAGGGCCAATTTGTACTAGTTAAATGCTGCTATTAAGTGCTAAAGTGGGGGATATTACTGTCCCGATTACCATAAATAATACAATCAAGGGGGTGAGCACGACATCACCTGTACAACTGAATGAAATAAAAATGACGTAACACATTTTTTGAAGTATATGTCTGAGGTATTGATTATGCGGGTAGAATTTATACTAATGATTTTGTGTGTGTGATATTTCATTTTCTTCCTGTGATTCTTTTTAGCTCTTGTGTTTCAAGTCCGTTGCTTACGTTACAAAAGATACTTTGTGAAGGTGATTTGGTTATGACATTAGCCAGCTAGGAATGGCATGAGGGTGTTGAACCAAATTAAAAAAAAAAAAAAGGGACAGAGTAAGCCAGGCAGATCTTACTGCAATCTCTCTGCAGGCTGACATGGAGATGCCAGTGCCTTCAATCTGCTTGAGGGCGTAGTCCTTATCATCCTTCCTACAAAACAAGAGAGAGGCAGAACAACATCAACACCAACCCAGACTGCGGTCCAGACAGAGGCATATGTGTGTGTGTGTGTGTGTGTGTGTGTGTGTGTGTGTGTGTGTGGGGGGGGGGGGGGGGGGGGGGGCACTTGGCAGCTGGCACAGGGACTCGGCGAAGAGGTCGAGGCTGCATTACCTCCAGATTTGTGTAATCAAGCTCACCTCTGAGGCTCAAAACAATACAGAGGGAGAGGAAACAGGCCCTGTCTAACAGCTGATGAGAGACAAACAGAATATTGGGACTGACTCTCGCTTGAATGAATTGGTTGTAACCCCTCCCTCCCCCTGGCCTAAATCATCTCATAAACCCATGCTTTGTGCTTCCTCGGGCCTCGTCCAACTGCTGCAGCACAAATTAGCTCGCAGAGTCTCATAAACAGCAGACTCCTAAAGATATTCAAACATCTTTAAACACTTTAGGGCTCCTTTGTGTGGTTCCGAGCTCTGATAATGGGCCTAGTATGGGCCCTGGTAGCTCAAGCCGCCTTCAGCTCTCCCAAGCTCTGGTCCAGACACACTTAGGATGGAATTCATGGATTCCATTAGAAACAATAGGGAGAAGGGAAATAAATAAAAGGTTTAAAAATTAAGTAGGGGGAGCCTGGTGGTTTTAGGTGCTTACCATGAACCACAGAGTATAGAAAGTCTGGGTCCAGCCAGACCATTGTTGCATGTCATTCCCTCCCCTTGTTTCACAACATCTCTCAACTATTGGCTAAAAGGCAAAGAAAGCCACAAAATACACAAATGGGTAATAAAGCTAGGCTGAGGACAAGAGTAATAAGGACAAAAAAGACAACTTTTGGCATATACACAACTAAACACTGTCTTAGTGCTAATAATAAGTTATCATGCAAGATTACTGGACATGTTAACATGTTTTAACCAGTCCAATAAAGCATTCTGGGTGGCAGCAAAATTAAAACAAGTTGGTGTAGAAATATTTACCTTGAGTATGAGAAAAGCACCCCCCCCTCCCTCCCTTGAAAAAAGGGCCACTGACACTAATCCCTATATGCACTTGCTGCATCCAACATTCACCACATCACACGCAAAGACTCTTTTTAGGTTTACTACAGAAAATACTGCTTTGTGTTGAGCAACAACAGGGGACAGAACTGATTGCTCTGAAACAGAAAGGGAAGCCACACAATCCCGATGGTAACCCATATGTCAGTGTGCTGCAGGAAGCGTCATGAGCACCCTGGCAGTGCAGGTAATTGGTTTATTTCTCGAACATAAATCTCTAGCAACATGCCTCATCTGCCAGTGGCATACACCAGCCTTGGGGAGGGGGATATTTACCTAAAATGTATTTGGTAAAGGGAGGGGGAGCTGGAGAAGGGATCCCTGGATAGAGGCCTTGCTTGTAACCAACTCACCCATCTTTTCTCTTCGCCTTGTATACATGACCGTAAGTGCCTCTTCCCACTTTGCATCCTTCGTACTCAAACAGGTCCTCGACACGCTCTCTCTCGCCGGTCAGCTTCACTTTAAAATCATAGTCCATTTTTCACCACTGTTTATTGTTAAAAGGATCCGCTCCTTCCTTTTTTAAAGCCTCGCTTTGCGAGGCAACCAGGCTACTCCGACGAGCTCGGTTGTGGTAATCCAGCTATAGTTGCCGTCCCCCAGCGTGGCTCTTTCTTCCTTCAGCCCAGCTTCCACATCGAGTTTTCCGGTTGGATTGTTTGTACCGGAGGGGGGCGAATGCGCGGTGCTCGGAGACCGTCCAGGAGGAACAACGAGCCCGAAATATAAATCCCTTTCTCTTGTTGCTGCGCTCCTCTCAGCCGGTATCTCTGCTCCAAAGAGACGCACTTCACTCGGTAACGACGGCCGTATTCGCGCACGGAACTGTCGCAAAAACGTCGTGAAGACAGCTCTGCAGCAGAGAAAGAGCTCAAAGAAAAATGGGTGGATTATATTATACACCCAATAATATAAAAATACTTAATTCATTTTAATGTCTGAAAATGAGTGGGAAGAAGTATACACTTATTTAATCCCACCCCTTATCCATAATTCATTGTTAGTTAGTTAACAGCTTCCTCTGTTCTACATTTATTTTATTCTTTTTAATTAATTAATATTATTATTATTTTTCCAAACTAAACCATTGTTTAAACTTAACTTAACAAGAATCTCACAGAATACAATTTATTTCTCATTTATTTCAAATATATCTTATTTCTTGCGTATTTATTTAAATTAATGAAAAATATTAAAACATATATAAATTAATTCAGAATTTAAAATAAATAAATAATAAAATATAAGTAAAATGGAAATTAAGAAAGTAAAATAATAAACTGCGTAGACTAGTGATGGGTGCCCATTTTGGACAGCACACATTTACCGGTAGTTATGTTTAACGCAACTGTTGTGTTACCTAGGAACTGATGTCGCCCGGGCTGTTGTTTCTAACGGATGGTGTAATGTAGCACCACTGGTCCCATCTTGGTTTGAGGGAGAAGGGAGAGCAAGCGAACCGTCCATATTACCGCTGCTTTGTCAGGTACTAAATTCCTTATCATGTCGCTGTCATCTCTTTTAAAACCATGCTCGGGTTACGTGTTAAGTTCCGTGTACGCTGACTGCTTTCTTAAACCGTTTGTCACATTTAAATGTAAATAGTTATTCTGCCTCACAGCCTGCCGGAGAGTCGGCTGCCCAGCTGACGACGGACTAACGTTAATGTGCTCATTTTGCTATTGCGCATTCAAAATGACACTTCGCATCCTTAAAAAGGTCCACAACACTGACTTCTGTGTTTGGGTGTGAACGCAGTTAATCATTTCCAGGCTTTAACATCTCCATTTTCTAATCTGACACGATTCTTTTGTCTTTCCTTCTTCTTTGCCCCTGCGTTTACATGGAGGAGACACTCCGATGTGGACCCGCCTTTGTAGCGCGGTGATTGGACGCTCTGCGTGTCCGTTAACAATCCTAGGCCTGTGATTGGTGGCTACCCGGGATGACAACGCCAGTTTTTGTTGCTTTATTCCCCTGACTTCAACATGGCCTTCCGTAGCTACTCTTGGCTAACATTAGCTCACATGAAGACTGCGTTGTTATTATGATCCGTATTGGTTGTTTCCTTGCAGTGAAAGAATTGAGCATTTATCCTCATGCTAAATAAGACGAATTTACTGTAGTCATCGGGCTAGACGTGAACAAGATTACTGTAGCAGTCTCTTGCCGGTGGAGTCTGTCGATAGAAAATGGATGGCGTTGTCTTAACTGTCGTCCTTGGCTAGAGATTAGTCATTGTAAGACTATGGTAATAAACAAACTCTAATTTGCATTTATTTATTGCTCTAGTATCGAATAAAACATAGTAAGAGATACAGAGCTGAGAAAAACGTTCGTTCTTTATTATTCCACGAGAGTGAAATAGCTTGACATACATATTGCAATAATAATATAATATTAACTTAATTAATCCCATAAGGGGAAATCATTTTTTGTCACTCTTTTAATCATGTTATCTACACATACATTCACAAACAGCACCTATATACATGCAATTAATAGAGAAATGTCAGAGTGAGGGGGCCGGTGCCCTGAGCAGTTTGGGGTTCGGTGCCTTTCTCAGGGGCACCTCTGCAGTGCCCAGGAGATAAACTGGCACCTCTTCAGCCACTAGACATCACTCCATACTTTGTCCATACAGGGACTCATACCAGCGTCCCTACGGTTCTCAGCCCAGTCCTTTAACAACTGACTAATTACATTTGAGCATGCCCACTTGGAAGGTGGAGTTGCAGTGTCTCAACATGTCACTTTAGCCCTTAAAAAAAAAGCTAACTTTTAAGTGTGTAGCTTCAGATGACATTCCACCCCTGATTGACACACTCACTCATCTTGTCTGCCAGCACTTCTCACGGTGATGGACCCTCCTGGTGGGGGAGACGAACGGCGGAGGCAGGCAGAGCGTCTTCGTCGGGAGGAGGCATACTATCACTTCATTAATGAATTGAGTGAAGAGGAGTATCGTCTAATGAGAGATAGCAACCTTCTTGGCACCCCAGGTGAGGAGGGCCACATATTATGTGTATGCACTGATTGGGATTGCCAATATACTCTTACTTCACATGTATTACAAGCAGATGGAGTTAATAAGCTTCTTAACATGCAATCTTTCACAATGTATGGTAGCAATAATCTGCTCTCACTATAGGAGCAGGGATATTTCTTCTTGATCCTCTGCTTCTGACAGCAAATAACAACCTGCACATTCATATGTTTTAAAGGTGAGGTGACTGCTGAGGAGCTTCGGCAGCGTCTCGATGGAGCAAAAGAGCGCATGTCATCTCAGCCCCGTGCTGAGCAGCGCTCACAGACTGCTGATTCTGGAGAGCAGCAGGGCAGTAGCGGTGAGGCAGACGAGAGAGGGGCTGGAGGGAGACGAGGAGCAGGTAGGGAGGAGGGGGAGCGACATGTCTCTGTGCTTTTTTCAAATTTGGCTTTCAGTAGTCTTGATGCAGTATGGCTTTGATTAAGCCACAAACAAACCTACACATAAAAAAGACATGTTTTAGGACTGGACTAGGAGAACTAAAAAACAGTTTATAGCTTTTATCATAAATTCTGTGAAACTGGATTAATTAAAAAAAAAAAAATGAAACTGAGTGCTCCATAACATTTTTCCTGAAATATTAATGGATCTTTTATTTTAATGTGAGTATGGTATGAAACAGACTGGCTAAAACTATTATCAAATAGCAACAACAGCAGGAAATTGCATTTATGGATTTGGGGATGAATACAACTTAGTTTACAGTCTTACCCATATTTGTTTTTTTACAGGGGGCGCAGAGCCCGGAGCAGAAACCTCTAACGGTGACTCATTACTGGAGTGGCTTAACACTTTCAGACGCACTGGTAATGCTACTCGCAGTGGACAGAGTGGCAACCAAACATGGCGCGCCGTCAGCCGGACCAACCCTAACAGTGGAGAATTCCGCTTTAGCCTGGAGATCAACATTAACCATGATCAGCCGGAGCCGGGGGAGCATAATGACACAACGGACACTGCAGAGTTGCCAGTGACAGCCCCAAACACAACTTCACCTTCTATACGCACTGCTTCCTCTTTCTCCAACCCACGGCCTTCAACCACGCCAAGGCCAGTCCCGTACCCCACCCCCCGCCCAGCCCTCAGTAGGAGGATGCAAACACGGCGTACACGCAGCAGCACTACCACTCTTTCTATGAGCCCCCCTACACTTTCTCCACCAGTAGCTACCCCGGCCGCTGCTCTGAGGAGAGGTGCAACTTTGCACACTTTAGCACCTCCTCCTACTGTTCTCAACCCTCCTCTTGATCAAACTGCACCATCGCAACATCAAGCCCTGAATGCCGAAGTAGAGCAGGGCAGTAATGATATGTCTGCTTCTATAGACTGTCCCCGCGTGTCACCGCAGTCTGGGTCTCAGGCCCCAGCAATGGAACACGAATCACGTGGCAGTAGGACTCGATCACGTGGTCGTGCACGCAGAGCTACAGCAGGTGGTGGGGTTTCATCCCGCTTGTCAAGGCGCAGCCGTTCTCCCCTGCACAGAATACCTGTTGCCAGTACCACTCCACCAACAAGCAGTGGTACCACTGGCTCGAGCATTCACACTATAGAGCCAGGAAGTGGCACAAGCTCTATATCTGTGGAGACTGGGGCGGCTATGGCAGAACCTGCAGCTCTTACAGAGCCAGCTGCAGAGACAGGAGAGCGCGAAAGTGAATCGCATGTAGTAGGAGCAGGAAGTGCAGCGGTGCGACGGCACCCAACCATTATGTTGGACCTGCAGGTGAGAAGGATTCGACCTGGTGAAAACCGTGATCGGGACAGCATCGCCAGCAGAACGCGTTCTCGTGCCCGGGTTGCTGAGAATACGGTCACATTTGAAAGTGACAGTGGTGGATTTAGACGCACCATCTCCCGCTCTGAGCGAGCTGGGATCCGCACTTACGTGAGCACTATCCGGATTCCACTGAGGCGTATTAGTGAGACGGGTCTGGGGGAGCCCAACTCTACTGCGCTGCGTTCAATTTTGCGCCAGATCATGACTGGATTTGGGGAGCTGAGCTCCCTAATGGAGACAGAGGCTGATTCTGAAACTGTTGCACCTAGCCACACAGATGCTAGTGTGACAAATGGTAGCACCAGCCCAGCCAGTCGTTTACATTCAAATGAAAGCGAAGATGGCCAGGTTGGTACAGAAGGGGTCGATCAGGAGAGGGTGGGGCTGGTGGGAAGTGATGAGGACCAGAGTGGGCAGGCCAGGCTCGGAGGAGGGGTAGTAAGCACCACCGAGGGACGAGTGACCAGCAGAGACACCAACAACCTGGTAGAAAACGGTACTCTACCCATCCTGCGGTTGGCACACTTCTTCTTGCTCAATGACGAGGAGGATGACGAACACCCCCGGGGCCTGACCAAAGAGCAGATTGACAATCTATCCACGCGTACCTATGGTCAGGCCAACCTGGACGGGGAGATGGGTCGTACATGCAGCGTCTGCATCAATGAGTACGCCCAGGGCAACAAGCTGCGCCGCCTACCTTGCTCTCATGAATTTCACATCCACTGCATCGACCGCTGGCTCTCTGAAAACAACACCTGCCCCATCTGCAGGCAGCCCATACTCGCAGTGCATCATGACTGACCTATTTGCTCACAAACAACTATCAAGTTCCTGGCTGGCTGAACTGAGCAGACCCAAGTGGGCTTTGCATGTACATAGCGCTTTTATGGTTTAATTTCTTTGAAAAATATCCATTGTGTTGAAGTTGAAGAAGGTTGAACCAAAAGTGCGGAAAAAGAAACTATAAATGCAGAGAATTAACAAAACTTTATTTTTTTAGACTTTGTTTTCAGCAACATATTACTGTTTAATTTTTCTTCCTTCTATGAACCGTTCAATGGTCTCTGTCGCAAAGCTTAAGAGTCCTATGTCAATGGATGGCATTAATGCTTAAGGAGCTCCAGTAGCTGCTGCTGACTAGTCTCACTTTAACTCTTTAATGTTTGATACATGTGACGTCTCTTTGTCACAGCTGGACTATACAAATCACTTCTAGACCTGATTTATTCAGTATAAGCTGTAAATAACCCAGCACTGCTTGTATTTAAGGGGTTTGGAGCCAGCTGCTCCTCACATGCCATCTGTTTAAAATGGAAGCAGGAAACTTTTTTTTTTTTTTTAACATTCTCCATTTTAAAGCTTCAAGTTTAATTTAAAGGGTCCCTTTACAGTTGGTAAAGAAATGTATGATATGATATTGGGATGTGTATGAACTATGTTTTTAAGTTTGAAATAAGTTCTATTCTGTGCGTCTAGTAATATTTGTTTAAGCCCGTTCAAGACACTCTTCCATATAATTGCAATAGAGAATTCATCCATAAGTCGCCCACTAAAATTCATGAAATCATCAACAGACCCCATATGAGCAGCCCAACTCAAATGAAATGCAGAAGGCATGTGATAATCAGGAATTCAGAGATGTAATTTAGTATGACTTGTGCAATACAGAGAGAAAAGACAGTATTGTTTGTTTTGCTGTTCATTGTTGTTTACATTGTAATGCCTGATTATCATCTCCACTTAAAAACAAAGTCTTGTTTACCCTGAAAAGTGTTTCCTCTTTGTTACCGCTGCTGTTCCATACCTGACGAGACACCCTGGGACCTGAGTCATGAAGTCGCATTGAGTAGTTCGCCTGATACATCTGCAGAACAAAAAGCATGGAATTGAAGAATAAAAAACAGATTTTCAACAGTTTTTACAGTTGTCTAGCAAACTCCAAAACCACAAGATGGTAAATTGTTGATATTTGGAGCATTTTCCGCAGCTCTGACTGCAAAACTACGTTTTTTCTGTCATAGTGTAGCGATTGCGTTCTATTTCAGTTCCAGTGCAACACCTGAATAAGACGGTGTTAGTAATATATTCCTGTACGCTCTTGGCATTTCTAGTGTACCACAGGGGAATCATTTATCTGAACCACCCAGTCAAGCGTATTGCCCCCAGGGTCAAAAAATTTTTTTTTTACATCAACAACAGTACACAGGAGTTATTACATCTCTGCAGTTACATGTCACAAATAAAACTGCAGGAATGATGTGGTATGGACGTGTGTGATGAGTGGGGTATGATTGTATTAGTTGTGTGTGCATGTGAGTTTGCATGGGGGGTGAAGGAAAGGGCCAATGTCCCAGTAAACTTGGTTCTCGGAAGACTACCGATCACCACCTTGGAGAGTTGTGGGGGGTTGTGGTCACTGAGTTCAGAAGTGAATATTTATTCTGTTGGCATTTAATAAGATGGAAACAACTTTTTTGAAATATGTATTATGTTACAATGTGATGAGAGTAAACAGTAAAGATACATATGTTACTATGTAATAAAATGAAGACATGGGTTCTCTTTTCTGCTCTTAACAATGGAATAAAATGCAGCTTTGTTGTGCCTGGAAATCTGGTGTGTACAGTGTGTGGGTGCGCGTGCGCGTGTAGTTGTTAGCGACAGATGTCAACGGCTAACCGTCCTAGCGACCAACAAGCTATTTGTATTTAGCCATATTTTGACCAAAATTTGTACTTCAACCAAACCAATCGTACAAATATACAAAAGGACATGTTGATGATGCTGTAGACGTGATTTTATAAGTTTCTATGCACGTTTCGGTGGCTTTTTAACGTCGTAAAACTGTCGCCGGTGAGTGTTAGCTAACGTTAAATACTGTGTAAATGTGTGACGTTACCGTAAATTAATTAACTTTGCTGTTTGATGTTAGCAAGAGTAACTGTAACTGAGTCGATGTGCTGACTTCAGTAACGTTACCGGTAACTACTAAACTAGGACAATTATTATTGTTATTGTTTTCGATATATTTATATTGTTCCAAAAATATTAACTTTAGTTCAATCTTTGCGCTCACGGGCGGATGCGCGCAGACATTTCATCATATGATGCGCGCCCCCGTGGCTCATCTGAACGGTCAAGACAAGAGCGGAAGTTTGACAGTTACCCTTCAAAATAAAGGTTTACAGATTTTCATTTTCATTATTTGGATTATATTCACTAAAACTTGCAAATATTTTCATCAGTCAATCAATCTTCCAGTTAGCTTCTAAGTTGACCAATTGATTATTCGGGCTATGAAATCAGAGAGTACTGAAATGCTCTTTATAATTAACCTAAAGATGACCACTACTTGTTGTGTCCCATGAATCAATAGTATAAAACATAGAAAAACAACAATTTTTCAAAGTTAATTGTCTGGAACGAGGAAATGTTTGACATTCTTACCAAATGACTGAAATTATTAAATTATTATCAAAATAGTTGCTTGTTATTTTTGTTCAGCTCTAGTTAGTATAAATAAATACAGGACCAAAAAGTAAATGCTGAAATAAATTAACAGATAAATAAATGCATGAATAAGAAACACGTTTCTTTTACGTAAAAAAACAAACATTCATAGATACATTTATTTATAAATTTTTGTTCATCTACGTTTATTTATTTCAGTATTTCTGTGACCATAAAGTTAATGAGGTAGGAGGACACATTTATCCATGCATGTATTTATTTATTTATTCATTTATTTCAGGAGTTATGAATTTATTGATTCCTGTATTTATTTATGCATTCATTTATTGAGACTTAAGTCATGTTTCGCCGTCACAATTCGCTTTGAATTCATTACATTGACTGATTACCTTCCCCTTGAGTCTTTAGTGTATAACGTACTTTATTTTGAAAGCAGTGACCGGAAGTAGCACACTTTGTATTCAGTCTGACTTGACGCTGTTTCTGGAGCTGCCATCTACAACATTACTTCGCGATCCAGGCATCCGAGAAATTATGATCTCTGAGCAGCAGCAGCAGCGGCCGCAGCCCGGGCCCAGAGCAGCCGCTTACCCTGCATGCTCTGTCGGTGAGCCATGAGCATGCCACCGCTCCGGCCTCCTCGTCTCAGCCTAACCGACGCTCGTTCACCACCAGCAGCAAGATGTATTTCAACCGGAGACCCAAGAAGATCCACAGCGAGGGAGGTAAGCTACAAAAAAAACAACAACACACTATTTCATCTGTGCATAATCGAAGGTTCCGCCTGCAGCTCAGTGGTCTGTCACTGTAAACATCGGTTTGTTGATAACGGGCCTGTAATTATAGAAGATATAGCGGCCTGCATCATAATCGTGCGTATTTGATATGTGCTTGGCATAATAACGGGGACCGGTGTTGTCCGGGACTGCGGCATGCTCGTGGGGTGACTTGCTGTACCGGTATTTATCCTCCAGTCTCATTCATCTTTCTGGCACCGGTTGGGGATGCAAGGACGAGCAGACTGCAGGTGCCCTTTATATAGACAGATAAATTGAGGAATCCGTGCATTAACTTTATATTTATTCATGATACGATGAATGTGAGTCTTTTGTGTAACCTTATCCATCTTAATGCAATTTCCCATGGCACCATTTTTGGTATTATATAATTCTGTTGCCTTGTATACAGACGTCCTGAATCATATGGTATATTATAATAATAATAATAATACTAAGTCTATTTGATATAGCACCTTTTACGGACAAAGTCACAAGTGCTTCACATGACAAAATTGTTAAAACAAGACCCAGATAGTAAAATGAGCAAGCAAAAAATAATTACCACTGGAAATAAAATAATTAAAAAGATTTGAAAACACAATATTACAAATATGAGACAAAAGCCAGTTTAAACAAGTGGGTCTTCAGCTGCTTTTCAAAAAAGCATCACCATATTTTCAGGTGGGCTGACTCGCCCAAATGATTCCATATCTAAATATAATAAGGAATATATATAAGTCGTTTTGCATTTCAAAAGTCAAACCCAAGCTCCTTTTAACTCAGTCCAAGAAGAGCCTATTACCTCGCCGACTTAAAATCCACGTGACTGTTAAGAGCGCTGACCCTAAGGCCATCCACATCCAGAGCCTGTATTTACATCACAGCATTTTACACACTCGTGTTGGAAAGAGATGTGGCAGGCTGTGGCAGCAAGGACCTGTGTCTGCCAGGCTCTTCATTTAAATAAATCCCCCATGGCAAACTATATAGTGATTCCATTGTATTTTTTTAGGAGAAAGGGCCTCATAGGATGGGGATGTCTGACAAAAAGCTGCATCAGATGATTTCACACATGGCAAACGGACATCGGATTGTCCTGGAAGAGAGGAGCATGTGTTTGGCTCATCCAGTGGCTTCTTAATAGTGACGGGCACATATTGTTGTGCTGCTTTGATGTGTTGTGTGTGTGCGTGTGTGTGTGTGTGGCTGAATGCCTCATGCAGCTTCCAGAAATAGAAAGCAGGGCAAATTGTGAGCAAAGATGAGCGCCAACTGGGCCACACTGTCTTCAGGCCAGAGTTTCCCAGACATTTACCTGTTGTTAAAATAACATACCTTTGGATCTTTTCACATTGGGGCGGCATATATATATATTTCTTTTTTTTTACCAGAAGACAGGTCAAAGGTTAAAAGCATTCAGCACCGGTGACAAAAAGGTAGAAGCATACATTTTGACACTATAGTGACAAGGTAGTGTGTAGTAGTGTTTACTACACAGGCCAGTCAGTCGTTACGTCCATGCGTTCCCTCGCTGGATTCACATCGCTGCCTTTACTGTAATCTCTTGGAGCCTGACCTCTTGTTTCTTTGCTCCAATTAGTGAGCTGCTATATCCCCGGTGATGACGTCTGCCGCTATATCTGTCACATTTATTCACACTCTCAAAACACATCCACACCCAGAGTAATGATTTTATTTGTATTTTGGAAGACAATACATAGTGGTGATACAAACTCTGAGCATTTTGTCATGTTTCTAATAGTACCTTGTACACATAAGTACTCGCAAACACTTAAAGCACTTCTCACATTGGTTGAGAAAGCCCATTATACTGTACAGAAAAAAATACATTTAATCGCTATGTCACAATATGGAGCAAAATAAAGTGTAATGAATACGTCCTGCAGTTTTTTGTAGATTGTCTTGGACAGCCCACAGTATTTGTTTATTATTTGTTCAATCGGAGAGCACATGTTGATGGGTCTGGTTTATGTGAGTCATGCAGCTGAGCCAACTGTCAAGAGTACAGCTGTTTTGAAAAGATAATGACTGGTCGTCATGGCTGCCAAGCTACTGAACATAAGATGTGGGGGATAGAGAGAGGGGCCTAATAAATTTCAGCAATGATGTATTTACAGTAGTTGGACACAGGGGGGCACTCCTGCACAAGCTACAAGGTCCAGTCCATGTGTGCCTCTATTCAAGCCTACATCTTTCATAGACATGCATGAATCTCATCTCTCACTATGATGCTTCCAGCGACGGGCACATACAGACACATTCACAGGTCAGTTATTGACACATAGATGTGTTGTATGTATTTATTGACTTCTTGTCTTGTGTGTGTGTGTGTGTGTGTGTGTTGTTTTCTCCTGCCACGGCCTCTCTGGTGCCCACAGAGCAGTTAGTGTTGACCACCATTAGGCAGGAGGCTTCTGAACCACAGGACCCAGGCGAAGGCACCGGCATTACCATGCGTTCCTGCCTCACAGACAGGTTTGATAAAAGTGAGTTTGCATCGAATTAGACTGGATGACGCCCCATTTATGTCCGGAATCCCAAGGTGCATGTGGCCAATGCGCAACAGATAAGAGCAGGTGTCTCCCAACCCCCGGCCCTCAAGAGCTACAACGTCTAGTTACTGACTAGAGTGTCTCTTGTTCTTCTCTGAAAAAGATTAAGACATGATATTTCTGCTGAGGACCCTGAATAATTTGTAGCTCCTTGGGGCCTGGAGTGATGAATGCTGGACTGGAATTAAACCTTTCACTGCATGTGCTTGTAGATAGCAGGTTGGCCACTTATGTCAGACAAATGCTGATGAAGACAGATCGATATGCACTAGGGTCTTTAAGCAAAATTTTCAATATAAATACATATGCACGCTGTAGAATACAACACATGCATGTGTGGACATGGCATGCCCAAACAGAGCATATACATGAACACTGCCGCTGTATTAGACATAAGTGACTGAGCTGGATTTAGGTAGGGAGCGGGGCAGCATGTTGGGGCCTTGCATGTTTTCTGGTCATTAAAAGATGTATGTTCACCTTTGTGTGTGAGAGAGTGCCCGTAAAACAGTGCTGTTGTGTGTGGGTGTATGTATATGTGCATATGCATACATTAGTGTTATGTGTATTTGTGTGCGTGCTGCAGTGTCACCTGTAGGATTATCAGGTTATGGATTAGCAGCAGGTGAAGTTGCAGAGCAGACACAGAGGGGATTATCATGCTCGTTCACTTGGCTCGTAAGTAGCTTTCTGGCCTTACTTCCTACTCTGTTACGGCTGCTCATGGACCCACTGGGAAGGCTTGAGGCCAGGTCAACCAGGTCCTGCAAAAAGGGCCTGCGGATCACCTAGGAGACCAAGACAGCCATGGGACGAAGGGCTCGTCCAGGCGGACGGCGCTCTGTTGGTAATGCTTTTCTTACTAGGCAGCAGGATTGTCAGGGGGGGGGATATTTTATGTTATTTAAATTTTATTGAAGTAAGTGAGGTGGTTCTGGTTCAGTGTTTAGCTCAAGAACACTTTGGGGCCAGTGGCTGTCCAGGATTAACACCTGAGTACTTACCGTTACCGGGCAATGACTCCAAAAAATTTGCGGCCATGTTGCCAAGTGAGGAAAACAAAATAATATGCTGGGATAAAATATGCACAGCTTATGACATATACTCGTATTTACCATGCACATTCAGCTATCCACGTGCATTTAAAATGAAAATTTTCAGATATGAAAGATGAAGTGGAAATGGCCAAAGATTCTGTCCTCAGTGTGGCTGTGTGTGCTTCGACAGCTGGGGATAATTGTAGCTTCTATAACCGCTGTTAGGATTAGTACATATCTATTTCCTTTCTGGCTAATTTTAGCTCTGGGCTGGGTGTTTGGAAGATGCATCAGACATGATTGGTTGAAATGTGAAAGCATCTCCAAAATCAAAATCAAATGTATATTCAAGACACTATTCTGACGCAGCTACAGAGGGAGACACCGTGATATTGGCGACTGGGTCACAGCACCGGGGCAGAGCGTCTTGTGAAATATGCTTTGCCATACTGGAAAATGCAGATGAATTATGCAGCCTATCTTTATCCATTATTCAGTAGCCTAGCCTGCTTTTTAACAGTGAAACTTTGGCTCCAGGCCGGGGCAGCTTAGTTTCACCCCCAAACTTCAAATACTGCAATACTCCATATTAAGGTTTCATGACGCTTGTGATTAGTGACATATTCAAAATAACATGCTTTAGGGATTTAATTGTCTGCATTACCCTTGTTCTGCTTACTGGAACAGGTGTTATATTTACCCACTGTGTAAAATGTGTTTTGTTTAATACGCTTTCTGGATGGAAGTTTGGTTAATTAATGCATAGGATTGTTTTTTAAGAAAGTGGACACATGTTGTTTGCACCTCTCCAAATAAATGGGTAGCTGGTAGTGTCTACTAGCAGGGTATGATGAGCTCAGATTGTTTGTTGAGGGTGGATCTGTCTAGTCTTACCTGTTTTTGGCTGCAGTTCATCAGACCTATGGTACCTGTCCAGCCAGCCCTGTGTGCTTCATGTGTAACTGACCTGACTGTGCTCTGCTGGGGTTTGCTGCTGCTGAGTCATCTGCAATGCATCAGTAATGAGTTACTGAGGTGACTGTGCCTCTACTCCCATCAGAGATGAGTAACCGAGGCATTGATCTCCTCAGACATGAATCAGAGCTGCAGTGGGCTGCTTAGAAAGCCACTATTGATCTGCTTAGAAAGGTAGAGGCTAGAAGGGTTAAACGGTGGAGGTAAGGGGGATATAGATTATATAGAAGTATCAAGATATTGAAAAGTAGACAATTAATGAGGAAGAGAGAAATGTATAAAAAAGAAAGAGAGCTGCGTTGTGACAGAAGGGGAAAATGACATTATAGATAATAATGTGCATCATCCTCCACTCCCTTTAACCTTGTATCATCCTTAATCATTTCCTTACAATCACTCACTATCTCGATTGACCCCAACTCCGTTTGCAGTGTGCTGAGCTGGGATTGTGACTTATAGCTCTGTTAGGTCCAGAGATAATAGCCCAGTCAGAGATATAGAGATGAGGGATAGACTTTGACCCTTGCTCTTTGCCATGTGCAGGCACTGTGGCCTGGTGTAGTATAGCAGTATAACGTTGAAGTTTTTAATGGTGTTTAAGCTCTCAAGCAGCTTCCTTAGGCAGTTGTAGAATGGCAATGACATATTTTACAATAAAGAACTGAAAGTTTACTTCTAAAACCCTAAACAAAACAAAGAAAGCTCTCCCCTTCAAATAACCCCACACTCAAAAAAAGAGGTTTCCTGTAAGCACACAACTTAATGTCTTTTTTATTGGAAAAGTGGAATGTGTCAATAGTGATAACATCACATCCAGCATGGCTTTTATCTGACTCGTTTTACAATTCCTCGCCTACTTTAGATCAACAAGCTTGAGTGGAATATAATGATATTTTGGTTATTGATGAGCGGAGAGATTGACCCGGATTGTAGTGCTGCAGAATGAGTTTGAGGACTGCGGAAATTCAATCTGCTAAACCCCGGCAGTACTTATTCATTTCTAAATTATTCATGCAATTAGCTTGTTGATGTTTTACCTTACAGCCCCCCCCCCCCCCCCCCCACACACACACACACACAGACACACTCTGCACAGATCCCAAGAAACTGTCCCACACAAATAAGAATTACAACACAGCTCACAATATATGAGCAATTGAGCACTACATGCACACTTCAAGGAATTGCTGGGATAATATATTATCAGAATAATTACATGATTTTGTGAGTGGCTTACCTGAGATTCCCCATGCATTCTAGATATAGATATGTTTATCTCGTTATTGGACACATACAGGGCATTTGCAAATTAAAGAGAAAGATATGAAGGGCAGAAACCTGTAGTGAGTGTTGCACGGGCATCACAGTGGAGGGTGAACGACGTGAAGTGATCACCTGATGGATGGTTCCTGTCATTTGACCCATCTGCCTGATCACAAAACCTTAAGGCGCTATCAGGCTTCTGGCCCTTTAAAAGCGGATCCCCGGCTTTGCCCCTCCGCGGCACTGAAGGAGCTCCATATGGCTTCCTCTTGGCTGCAACAATGAGTCGCCCGGCATCAAATTGGAGGGAGGAAATCGTTTAAAATCGTGCCCGATATATTAAAAAAGGTCTTTCTCGAGGCTGCAGGTGGCCAGATGACACGGCTGCGGAGCTTGGCGGGACCCACTATCTTTCACCAGGGGCAGGGAGCTTCCTCTT
Source organism: Echiichthys vipera (assembly GCF_963691815.1). Lineage (NCBI taxonomy): Eukaryota > Metazoa > Chordata > Actinopteri > Perciformes > Trachinidae > Echiichthys > Echiichthys vipera. The sequence continues at coordinate 13,119,705 of NC_139846.1, read as the reverse complement.
CATCACAGCCGAAGGAGGAGAGAGGAGGCACGGGCGCGCTGCTGCATCTGTCCTCGCCCAGGTTCGCCGTTTAGTTGTTGTAGCCTACCAGCTGAGTAAACTGTGGCGTCCAGTTTACTGTTTGCATTGCTCTCACTTCCCCACACAATGCCCCCGCAGCAGAACTATACATTATTATTTTCCCGTCATTAGGCTGCACTCGATGGATGAAAAATGTCCCGCTCCCGGAGCTCGGGCGGAGATCACGACGCTTTAAAATGGTTGGATGACAAAGCCGGGCGGTCTGGGAGGCAAGGGAGTCTGCAGAAGAAGCGTGTTGCATCCTATTCGGTGACTTTAGTGGGGTGATTTGTGTCTGCAGCTTAATGACAGCCGGGTCTCCTCTGTGTTACATGTGGACAAGTTGACGCGCTGATAAAACAGACAAACTCGGTGTGTTTGTTCGCCATTGTGCATCCCTCAGCACATCCATTATACGCAGGGGGTCCCGTGGGCGTCGCGAAACGCGCGTGTGTGCATTTGACGGTACCTGCATAATAATACTGAAAGACAAGGGGAGGGTGTTTATAACGGGAAATGTCATTGAATCGACCCCGACCGGCTTCAGCATACATCAGCATACAGTAGCCTCTAGTACTTATTGGTCGCCTTCGCTTTTGAACCGTAAACCACGTCTCCCATCTGTCTCTGTCTGTCTCTCTCTCTCCCTCGGTCTCTCTCCCCCTCTCTCTCTCTGTTTCTCTGTCTCACTGCCTCTCACTCGCACTCACTCAGCCTCGCCTCTCTCCCATCTATCCAACGGTGCAGGACCTGCTTGCTCGTCCGGCGGTTACCGCAAGGCAGATGATGAGATGTCCGGGACCACTTCCCAGGCGGAACCCGTAGACGCCACCGCGCGGACGGTGCTGCTCAACCGGCCACAGACTACCAAGTTTTGCGACAACCATGTCAGGTAGGTGTCACTCTGGGTTTTCACCTACCGACTGCACGTTTTTGCTACGATGCATGATGATGTGTGGCTTGTATGGTGTGCGTAGATAGACTAGATTAAAACTGAGTTAATGTTTATTTTTTCCCCCAAAAAGTTTTAATCTGTGCTTAATAAACCATTACAAAGTTTACCAGACTTGTGAAACCTGTTCATCTGATCTGACAGTTTGTCTTGTGCTTAAATACTTATATTTATATACAAGTATAAGTATTGTCATAAGTGTTGTGTGTGTGTATATTTATATATTAGTACAGGTTGTTTGCCTGCCTTAGGTCAGAGTGCAGGGTGCATTGTGGATATTTGCTCAGAGGGGCTTTATACCCATATTGTCAGGTTGAAGGACAGCCTGTTACCACCTGTTTATATGTTTTCTTCCTGGCATGCCATGTGCGACTGTTGGACTTTGGACCACTGAGAATTAGCATTTTTTCCCCCCTCTATCTTAAATATTGCCTTTTCTTTTAGTTTAAATCATAATCAATTCAAAGTTTGTTTGTTTTTATGTTTTACAAACGAAACTCCATTGATAAGGCTATTTAATAACTAACCTATTAAGTTGCAGCAGTCCCAATGAGTGAGGCTATGTCACTGCCTGAAGTCCACTTGAGAATCTCAGTGGAAACGTGCGTGGCTTAACAACTGAACATGACCATGTTGCTTAATCAATATGTCCTAATGGATATTTAAGGCTGCCAGTGAGAGTAAATGAACTACACTTACATGCGTTTGCGTAGATTTCTGAAACTAGCTGTGTCTGATTTCTCAGAACTTTTCATAGTTGTGACTTCTGTGGTCTGAAGTGGACAATAAATCTTGGACCACACGTCATAAGAGTATAATTATTTCACGTATTGTGCTGATGTGTCTTGAAGACCCCCCAGTGGTTCAACAGTGAACACAGTCAGACAATGAAGTCTATTTTATGAGCATCATCCCAGCTATCATTTGTATATTTATGTGGTCGTAAACAATAACTGTATTAGAGGTTGAAGTAGATAACAATGTAATTTGTCCCTTGTCTTTACCTTTGTATATGTACTACATGTGGTGCCTGGCGCCGAAGGGAGCACCGGGCTCATGTGTTATCCGAAGGGTTGTTAGTCAGTGGTCTGGCATTATTGTCAGGAGATTCCATTTCACTTTTAAAAGAGCCTATTTCAGCTCTGCGAATAAGATTAAGGCGAGTGCTGCCTGGCTCCTCTGATTGGGTCACGTGCGGCGCTCTGCCCCTTTCTGTACGCTGATTGGAAAGTCACAAGCACTCTGATTCCAGAGGGGTGCCCTCTCATGTCCCTGTGTTCCTGTAATTCCTTAGTTTACGTTTGAAAGGTTCAATAGCGTTATTGATTTTTCTGAGATTAAAGCCTTGTAGCTTTTATCTGTGTACTCAACTTCCCTCCATTCTATTCCCCAGGTACTCTGCTTCATTATTTCATTGTATGCAGTTGTGTTTAAACTTGAAAGGGAGCATAGTGCTGCTCTCCTGTGCAGCAAAATAACCTGCTCTATTATTCATAGACATAAAATCGTATAAGTGAATAATGTTTAGCTGAATCACACATGATACTTCAAAAAAATCCAAATTAAAACGGACAATTATTTTACATACATTTGTATTTTCGATGAATCTAAATGCCTGCATTTTTTTCTTGTATTCTTCCACTTAGAGGGTTGACCCCTCTCTGACTTCAACCCAGTGTTTTATTTTGTCTTATAATATATGAAGAACACTGGCCATTTTTGTTTAAATAAATAAATAAAACGTGAAAAAGTCAGAAAGCAGCAGGAGAGCATCACCCCTGCAGCTAACAGCTGCTAACACCACCAGCAAGTTTGACATCTATAGTATGAAAAATAACATGGCCTTTTGTTTTTTTTGCCTGGTACGCTGGAACTGTGTGTTTCGTTGTGTGAATGCGTGAAGTCTGATATCACTTGTCTTTGATCAGATTACGGCATCTTTATCTGCTGGATGGTGTAGTATCACTAACTCTGAGGTATCCAGAGCATCAGTGTCAGGACACTGAGTGTGTGTGTGTGTGACAGACTAACAGCTGTTGCTACTCTGTTTTGTGTGTAATGTCCTGCTCTTTGTAGTTTTGTGTCCATATGAGGGAGGCAGACGGAAAAAGCGGTTACGGGTTCATCTCCTAGGAGACTGTGAACTATGATGGAGGGGTGTGTTTTCCCATTTAGTGCGTAGAACTTGATGTACTCACAAACACACACACACACACACACACCATCCATTTAACTAATCTCAATGCAGAAGCTCCTACTTTTCACTCAGCCTGAAAAAAACAAGGCAGGCCTTGACTTGAAGGTTGACTTTTTTTATTTGTTGCCTCGCTTAAAAGCTCTTACGGTAGCTCCTGGCTATAACGATGCTAATCAATACAGTTGTCTGATCGATGCAGGTGTCTGACAGACAAGTTGAGGCCGACAAGGTCTCTTGCACCTATTTTATGGGGTGCTTGGTTTAAATTTAGATTGCTGGATATAAAGTATTAATCTATTCATAGGTGTGATGTGTGTGCATCCCATTATGGCTCTGTTTGCCCTCTCAGACCACAATTAAGTGTTTCAAGTGCTGCAGTATTAAAACCCAAATGGAGTCTGTTGCTAATGCTGTTTCAGCGTGTCAGGTGAAAAAATCATTAGCGCACAATTTATGCATGAATTTGTATTTTGCTAATGCACTACCTGGCTCTGCCCCCACCTGTCTGAGTGTAAACAAAATGTCAAGTCTCCTCCCTCCTTGTCTTCTTTCTGCAGTACCACCAAGTATGGGGTTCTCACCTTCCTGCCCCGGTTCCTGTATGAGCAGATCAGGCGGGCTGCCAACGCCTTCTTCCTGTTCATCGCACTCATGCAGGTAAACCCCGCACACAAAAAACGGTACTAACAGTGATAAGCGCTGTGGGCTCGGTGTGCTGCTTGATTTTATTTTTGATTCTGCGGCCCACACAGGCTTTTAGAAGATTCTCATGAAGACGTCTTGAAGAAAACATGGCAGGATTCCCACAGACCTAGCTATTTTTTGAAATACCAAGTTAAGGATTATTGAGTGTTGTTTTCTAGTTGGCAAAAGGTGAGATTTGGTACATTACATCAGAAAGCCAGAAGGAACACAATAAAAGATAAATATGAATATTTCACAAATGGGCCATATGACACGTTTATGTTGGAATGAATATATCAGTACATATTTATTCAATACTACTAATTAACTTGCAAAATATAATATCGCATGTCATTTTTATCCATCATTTCTAAACCGATAAAAGAAGAAATTTGTAGAGATTGTCCAATACCATTTTTTCCTTTTTACTTACGATACCTGAAGCTGTGTACTGATCTGATACCAGTGCGTTAATAGAATATATATTATTATTTTCCACACTACCAACCCTATTTGGATGTAATATTATTGCTGTCGTTGGTTTTGTAAAACATCAACAAAGAACTTTCTTTTATTATTTAGTTTGAGAGTCAGTCATAAATAAAAAATAAATCTAGGAATAAATAACAATTCCTTTATAAAAAAAAAAAAACTGTTAAAGTGCAGCAACAAATAATAATAATAAATAAAACTAATGATTTATCCAGGTGACACTACCTTTATAAGTAGTTTTTTTTTCAGGGCTAAATTACGTGGTATTGTATCGGTATAGACTCATAAAGCATTTTAGTGAGTATCTGAGGCATTTCTGATAATGGTGTCAATGGTGGAGTAACTAATAATAAAAATAATAGAAGATAAACACTGATCCCACTCTGTAGTCGCCCTGATTGGTTTTATATTTTCCATTTCTAAGGGAGAAGACAGACACTTGTTTTGTATTCCTCTGTGTGATCCTCGTGAAAAGTCCCACTGCCTTCCATCATGCTCACATTGCTCTGTCCACCCATTAAAGATTCATTGTATAGTACATTTTCCACGGCCTGGTCTAATGTTTTTCTGTGCCATCACAGTCGTGGTCCATTATGTATGCTTTAAGCTACTCAACACTCGCTATCAGCAATCACGTCTGAGTGCTGCTTCTCTTGACTCTTATCAGCAAATCCCGGATGTTTCGCCGACTGGTCGCTACACCACGCTGGTCCCGCTCATCTTCATCCTCACTGTGGCCGGGATCAAAGAGATCATAGAGGACTATGTGAGTACCACAGCACCGCCTGTTGCTACTTTTTTAAACGATTAAGTACAGGAGAAAGGAGCATCATATGGATATCTTTTGAAAAAGCTAACGCGTCTATATCTTTGTCTTTACAGAAAAGACACAAAGCCGACAACACAGTAAACAAGAAGAAGACAACAGGTATCGTCTGCGTGTCTGTACTTGTTAATGTGCGTCAACTGTCTGTGCACTTTTCCATGCGAGTGCGCTGGTGTCTGTTTGTGTGGGTTTTGTTTTCTTTTCACGGCTGAGTGAATGGCTGTTTTCTGTCACTCACTATACTGCAGGCCCCAGACAAAAAGTTTAGTCGCTATGAATACTGTATGAGTGCTGCTCTATAGGCTGACTGATGGCTGTGTTGTCCTTGTCTCTCAGTGCTGCGGAACGGAGCCTGGCAGACGATGATCTGGAAACAGGTATCATCATCATCATTATCACGGAATTCATCTTTGTTGCTCTCTCAGTCCTCACTCCTGTGCTTTGCCTTTCTCTCTACCTCGCTCAGTCTTTAATATTCAGTTTTTCTATACATTATTGGCATGAATGACATAAAAATAATACTATAAGAAGAAGATCTTAAGGAGTGCGAGCTTCAAAGAAACATATCGTCTGAAAACAGTTCATCAGCAAAAACTTTAAAATAATGTATATTATGTATGTGTATGTATATATTTGTGTATACTGTATATTGCATATTATAAGATGAAGAAGAAAAATTGCAAAACACTGCAAAAGCAGGAACAGTAACAAAATGGCGGTCTGGTTTTGTAAAATTGGGGATTACCATATTCATAATTTCTTGGCATGTTTTTATTATTAAATGGTTCAGTTTTACAAAGTTATTCCATATTTTCTCCTTTGGATTCCAGGATTTCTTGTGTTCCACTTCTTGAGGCTAGACTGTAGTCACTCTGTCTGTTTTTGGTCAGGAACGGCCTGTGCTTTTGGATCCCTGACAGTGAAAAGATACCAATTAGTATTGATGTTTTAGGGCCAAACAAGTCAGTTAGTGGGTGATTTGTCCAATATTCCACATACTGTGGGCCCGTCTTGTTGAATAATTAGGTTTTCTGCAGTTTATCCGAACCAGTGAGTCTCTTACCACACAAAGTTATTTATTCCAGTGTAATCTCTGCCTAGTTTAAGTTACCTGAGCAACCTGAACTCTCTATAATGCATGTTCACTGTATGTTCTTGTGCACTGAATGCATTGCTATTTTCTTGAGCTGTGATCTTGTTCTTGAATGTACCCATTAACTGAGTCCAGCTGTGCACAGTCTTGCTCCAGCAGCTCATATCAAATCAAACTCGAGTCCTCGTTATGTGGTGTAGAGCAGGAATGTAGTCCCCTTGTTATTCAGGGTCAGAAAAGCTGAAGGGATTTATTCCAGCTGCCCTGCTAACTTAATAATCTTCAAAGAGAGGTGGTGACAAGTCATTTCCTTGAAACGCTTCATTTTTCTTGAAGTTTTTTTTAAAAAGCTACAGATTTCTATGGATAATATTGAATGGCTTTTTTTTTTCTCTTCTCCTTCTCTCTGTTTACTACATTCTCGTAATTTCTGTGTCTCACTCTGGTCTGCCTCTGTTGCAACCTAATCAGAAGAGTTCAAGCTATGCCCTGCTGTTACTCACTGTCACTTTAAGTCTTCCTCTCTCTCTATTGGCTGCCTCTGGTTTGGTCACTAATTAACTTGCCTCATGTTTCCTCTCTTTGTCTCCCTCCCTTACCCCTGACCCCTCTGCCTTAACACCCCTCTATCTTCCTCCCCACCTTTTTTCTATCTCACGCTGTCGCACTGCTGCGTCCTGGCCACAAGGTGGCAGTAGGAGACATAGTGAAGGTGACCAATGGCCAGCACCTTCCAGCTGACATGGTTATTGTGTCCTCCAGGTCAGACTCGTGTGCGTGTGCGTGTGTGTGCGTCTGTGTGTGTGTTAGGGGTTGAGTGTGATGATTATTTTCCTTACCAATCAATCAGTTTACTTGTCTTTTGTATAATTACTTTTATAAAAAGATTTTTTGAAGTTAAAAACAGTCAAAACTCGAAAAGCGTTCAAATCATTGAAAGAAAGCAATTATTTATCTTTGAGAAGCAAATGTTTAATAATAATGGTGTTAAAGTTATTATTAAAAAAGATAATTCCTTAATCGATTATATATCATTCAAAATTGTCATTGACTGATTTCCTGTCAATTGATGGACGATTCATGTTAAGCGCTGCAGTGTCGTGTTGCCTCTTCTCCACAGCGAGCCTCAGGCCATGTGTTACACTGAGACCTCCAACCTAGACGGAGAAACCAACCTGAAGATCAGACAGGTATGACACACAAGCAAATCTCTCTTTGATAGATTTCATTTGAAAAACGACAATCCTCACTTTTAAATCAATCAATCGATCACATTTTATTTCTATAGCACATTTATAGACGGCTTGCTTCACAAGAAAGTGCTTAAGTGCAATAAACATAAGAATGACCTGAGGCAAGAAGAGAAAAGGGTTAAAAGACAATTACTGCACTTACTGTTAAAATAATGCAAAAGAAAAGTGAAAATTTAAAAGGTAACCAGGGGACACTATGCACTGGCACTTAAAAAGGAGACACTAATCAAAGGCAATGAAAAAAGCTGGGAATATTTAGAGACAGGGTGCACGGATGTCGGTCACACATACGGTGTATAGTTTTTGTTCTCTTTTCATCGCTTATTTTATTGTTATTTGACCGGTTTTGTTTCATGAACCTTGCTTATTCCCTGATGTACTTTGTGATAATCCTGTACGGTAAAAAATGCTCCATCGATAAACCTTCCTTGACTTGTCATGTTTATTGTTTTTCCAGGGTCTCTCACTCACAGCTACTTTTCAGACCCTGGAGGATTTGATTGCGTTATCTGGTCGTTTGGAGTGTGAAGGCCCCAACAGACACCTGTATGACTTCACTGGTACACTGAGGCTGGAGAACCTGAAGTGAGACACACACACACACACACACACACACACACACACACACAGCTTTTTCCTGATCACTTATTTATAAGCAAGTGTATTGTCAGTGTTATTTGCTATTTGGTTGTTGTTGTTGTTGTTGTTTTTGTTAAACTCTTAAGCAAATAGTATTCAAATGGTATAGTTACTGTATATATAGTTATATTATATACATACATTTTAAAAGACAACCAGGAAACTGCAGCCTTTCATAGTAAAATCATTTGTTTTAAAATAAAAAAAATATGCAAAACAAATTAAAACTTGAGAACTGAACAGAAAAGAAGAAAACTTGAATTGTGCTCACAAAATTAAAAAAAAAAAAAAAAGGCAGGTTGCCCTAAATCTGATCCTTCTGATTTCCTCCCTTGTTCTCCTTAGTCCAGCTCCCCTGGGTCCAGACCAGGTGTTGCTGCGCGGCGCCCAACTCCGAAACACGCAGTGGGTCGTGGGAATTGTCGTCTACACTGGTCATGACTCCAAACTGATGCAGGTAAACCCAGTGTCTTTTTCTGAATTCAGCAAACTGTGTAAATTACGTGAAGAATCTTGGCTTCAAAACAAGTTTAATCTGATATTATTTAATAATTCCTTCCTTGTGAACCTCATATGAGTGGTTTAGAGCTTTTAACTGAATGACACATTCACAGCTGCGAGCACATCCAAGTCCCAGCGTTTGGATTTTTTGACCCATTCTTCTGCCAAATATGATTTTGTAATTGTGTATGACAAATTAAATTATCAAAGAAAAAGTGTTTGAAGGCTACTGCAAGTGGACTTCCTCCCAGATAAACCATTGTAACTGAATGAAGCTGTGCCCTCACCCAGCAACATCTTGATGTGAGTGTCTTTGTGTTGTGTTCACTGACCTGTCAACCTGCCAGAACTCCACCAAGGCACCGCTGAAGCGCTCTAATGTGGAGCGGGTGACCAACATGCAGATCCTGGTCTTGTTTGGCATCCTGCTGGTTATGGCCCTGATCAGCTCCGTGGGCGCCGCTATCTGGAACAAAGAACATACTGAGGATGCCTGCTGGTACCTCTCCCGGGCTGGTGAGAATGCACGCATACCACATTTCACAACCTGTATCTTAACAGTAATGAAATGGGATTAGCACACACTTTTCGGTTCAGTAATCATGTAATTATATCGTGTGTTCTTGCAGGTGACATCTCCACTAACTTTGCCTATAACCTGCTGACGTTCATCATCCTGTACAACAACCTGATCCCCATCAGCCTGCTGGTCACTCTGGAGGTGGTCAAGTTCACACAGGCCCTCTTTATCAACTGGGTATGGGCCATGTGTGTGTGTGTGTGTGTGTGTTTTGGTTATGCATGTTTTCAAATGAACTAAATATTCCTTATGACTTTGCTTGTGTTTTTGTTTTTCCCCTCAGGACATGGAGATGTACTATGCAGAGACGGACACACCAGCCATGGCTCGAACGTCCAATCTTAATGAGGAACTGGGCCAGGTCAGTCGTAATTACTAATTACTCATAATCAGTGGCTTTAGGATAGTATTGGTAAGTAGGAAAGCCCAAAGTTAGCATTACATACACACTCTTGTCCTGTGTTTGCTTTCATTACCATCTGTCTGTCTTTTCCAGGTGAAGTATCTCTTTTCCGACAAAACAGGAACTCTGACCTGTAACGTCATGCACTTCAAGAAGTGTACCATTGCAGGAATTACATATGGGTTAGTCATCTCTATTTATTTATTTTTTCTATATAAATTCTTTCTCGCCTTTTAGCGCTTCCTGTAAAAAGAGCCACCTACTAAAGGAAAATGAGCTCTTAACGCCACTAAATCCACTTTAGCACAGAGTAACCTTCTAATCTCCATGTCTCAGACTAACATGCAGAATGAACTGTTATTAATTCAGTCGACTAAACCTTTGCATGCTTGATCAAAATTACTACAAACTAATGAACTCATCAACTGATTGATTCCTTTTCCAATACGACCTCACTGATCACTGCAGCCACTTCCCTGATCTTGACTGTGATCGTTCCATGGAGGACTTCAGGTTGGTGACCTTCTCATCTGTCCTCCCCTTTTCTGATATTCCTTTCTCCATTTTTAGGATTTGCATGTTTTTGAGAAATCATTGTACTTGTACATTACATGCACTGATCCTGGAATAAAAACCCTCCCCTTTTTTACTCCTGAAATCAATCTATTTTTCTTGTCTCACAGCAATCTGCCGTCCAGCAGCAATAACTCTACAGAGTTTGACGACCCAACTCTCGTCCAAAACATCGAGAACCATGTAGGTGTCTCTGAAGCTTTCCATGTATTTCTTTATTTGAAGCAAACCTAGGATGCCTGTGAACGTTTACCACGTCTGTTTGTGTGTATGTGTTCAGCCTACATCACCTCAGATCTGTGAGTTCCTCACAATGATGGCAGTGTGCCACACCGTGGTCCCAGAGAGAGAGGAAAACCAGATCATTTACCAGGCCTCTTCGCCAGACGAAGGAGCACTGGTCAAAGGGGCCAAAGGGCTCGGCTTTGTCTTCACCGCAAGAACCCCGCATTCAGTTATAATCGAAGCTGTAAGTGTGCATCTGTGTGTTTTACTTCCTTTTTTTTGCAAATATAAGAGCTGACATTTTGTTGTTGTTTTTTTTTCAGAGAGGAAAAGAGATGAGCTATGAGCTACTGAATGTGCTGGAGTTTTCCAGGTAATACTCCCATAAATGTCATTCTCAGTCGGTAAATAACTCTGTAATCTCAGACTGTAGTTTTGAAACTAAACCTACTGCTTCCTACACAGTAACCGCAAACGCATGTCTGTGGTGGTCAGAACCCCCAATGGGAAGCTACGGCTGTACTGCAAAGGAGCTGTATGTTTTTCTCATTATAACTTTAATTCAGCACTTCAAATATCTTTGCACATTTGTCATTGATGCTCATTTTGTTGTTTTTCAGGATAATGTGATTTTTGAGCGTCTGACTGAGGCATCCCAGTACAAAGACTTAACTATCGCTCATCTGGAACAGTTTGCTACTGAAGGTAAAGAAAGAAAAAAAAAAGCGAGGGAGAGGAAGTCATAGTTGAGTTTTTCTCTGTTGAAAAGATACTTCACTGGACATCCGTTTATCTTTGTGTCGACTTCCTTACAGTTCTCTGTCTTTTTACTCCGACTCAACTTTGGGGGCAAACCTGAAGGGAATTGCTTCAGATTTGGCTCAAAGTTCCCACTCACTGTGACCTCACAAAAAACATTCTTGACCATACCTCAAGAATTCATATGATAATTATGGCAAGTAGTGACATTTTATACCCAAAAGGTCAAAGGTCAACATAACTGTGACGTCATTATGTTCTGCAAAAAAATGCTTGTTTTCGCCATTAGTAAACGCCAAAATTCTATTGCTCTTTCTCAGATATGTGATCATATTTCACGTCTGATACTGAATCGGTGACACTAATCCTGAAACAAGTGATTGTTTAGTTCTTCCATGGTGACAGGTTGAACATTTTTGTGTGAAGCATCAACGTTTCACCAAAAATCACACTTGATACCTTTTTTATTGAATTCTTTCAAAGTCTTCAGTACTTGTCTTGGGACTGGTCTGAATTAAGCTCTAACTGTCAAGACTTTAAATTACTTGATCCCACCTCTGGTTGAGTTTGCTCCTTTCTATCTGAGTCTCAATTATAAACTTAATATATTTTCCATGATAACACTGATTGATCGACTTATCCTCCTCCCATCACTCCAGGACTGAGGACTCTGTGTTTTGCCTATGTGGATCTGGATGAAGACGCCTACCAGGAGTGGCTGAAGGAATACAATCGTGTCAGCACTGTGCTCAAAGACCGCGCTCAGAAACTAGAGGAGTGTTATGAACTACTAGAAAAGGTAAACAACCCACTACCTTGTTCTCTGTAGTCATGTGTGTTGTTGGTCTCCGACCTTATGTGCGATGTCTTTAAATCAAAGAAAGGTCTGAAAAATTCCTTCTGACACACACACACACACACACACACAAATGTACACAACATACAGTTTGCCAGCAGGTGGCAGAGTGACCTCATTGATTCCCACACTTCAATAAACACGGTGCTCCTTCATTACTCATCACATCAGTAAACTGCAAAACAAAGTCAGATTTCCCCTTTTTAAGGTGTGTGTCTTCTCTTTTAACAGATGTAAATACTGCTTCTTTTTAAAGGGATGACGTTGTGGAAGTCTTGTATTGGTTGATCAGAAAGTTTGCACTTACTGTAATGGGGGAAAAAGTAATACAGAGATTTCAGAAAGGGGGAGGATATTCAGAAGAGAGTTGAACTAATTGGTGGGAAAACCAAGGATTCAGAGCAGAGTAGGTGAGAAAAGTAAGTGAAGAGGGGAAAAGGAAGCAGGAGGGGGAGGAGGAGGGGAGCTCAGACTGGGAGACCACAAGGATAATTACCTGCACTAGCCTGCCAAAAGCCCATAAAACTGAAGTCAACAACACAGTAGTGTTAACTTGTGAGTCCGTGCGAGTGTTTGTGTGTGCGTCCGAGTGTGTCTAATGAGGGTACACATGCATTTAAATGCTGAACAAATTAAAGCTAGGGGGGTAAAGGTAATTGGTTAACTTCTTGGCACGAAGACACAGAGTTGGTACAGAGGTCTAAAACGAGCTGCTGTACCAACTGAACTGAACTTGCTGGCATCGTTCTCATCCTCTAACTAGATATGGATGATGTTCTCTGGAGAGAAAGAGCCCTCACATACAGGCCGGGGCTGAATTTGTTCTCTAAATAAGACTTCCCCTCTTTTGTTCTCACTCTCTTTTTGAATATTCTCAAATTATATTTTGTCTCTTGTTCAACCCACAGAACTTACTGCTGTTGGGCGCCACAGCCATAGAGGACCGTCTGCAGGCTGGCGTGCCAGAGACCATCGCCACTCTGATGAGGGCCGACATAAAGATCTGGGTCCTCACTGGAGACAAGCAGGAGACGGCCATCAACATAGGTAAGAGTTACGCATTTACGATTAACACTGAAAATGTGAGATTAATGTCAGAGGACGGCGAGTTCTGCCGTATTGGAGTATTTGCCGTTGATGTCGTGAAATCCAGTGATGTGGTGGAGGTTTCCTTGTCACTGCAGCCTGACAGGCCGCAGTGTAGAAAACCGTATCATTGTGGAGTTTATTAGATCATGGCTAGAAGAAAAGCGGCCATTGTGGGGTCTGTGAAATGCCAGACATGTCTCCATTCTCTAATTGAAATGTGCAAGTGGCCAGTATCTGCAGGGTAGAAGAAGGACTTGAAGTCGTGCAGCAGTGACAGTAGTGCGTTTTGTTTCTCTAGGCGGTGTCCTTTGAGACTGTACTATATAAAAATATATACATTTCATTTTTCACACATCTTTATTATTTTTATGATTAAAACTTTATTTAACCATAGCAGCAATACAAAGAACTTTCAAACATGCACTCAAACATTAAATACATAAAACAAACATACAGTATTAGCTCACAATACAGGATTTCAACAAACATGCAAACTGGACCTGCGCGATATGAGAAAAATATTCAGATACAGAAGTGTAATCAGTTCTGCTGTACTGTTGCTCTCATACGGCTAAAATACAACAAATTACTTGTCGGAAAAAAAAGGGAAATTATTTCCAACATTGTTTTGTTGAACAAATTGTGAACTAAACACAAAAGGCACTATTAAAAATAATGCTCGTAACATTTCAAAGGGCAGTTTTCTACTGATACTTTCTCTTAACTAACTAAAAAAATCTGTGTTGCAGTCTTATGCAATGTGTTAATTCCGGCGTAAAATCATCCCAGGGTCTTTTTTGGCAAATACACTCATCAAATAAGCCATTAAGACAATTTTTTTCATGTAACAACTATTAACGGAGAAATCCTGGACAATCGCTAACAGCCAAATGCGGCTAACATTGATCAGCAGCACGATGAACGCATTAAAACGTCTTTTTAACCACTAATACTGCTAATGATAACACCAAACCTCTGCAGTAGCATGATAAGAGTCATCACACTGTAACACGTCACACGCATTGATGACGTCATTGCGATGCGTCGCTTTGTTTACAAATCTTTCCATAGACTTCGGAGTCAACGTGCGTCTTGTCCAACTGTTTTTGCAGTAAACACTCCACCTCCGCATCACACTGACGTGAACCTTTTGCCGCCATTGTTTTAAATGTCCGCGCATGGTCCACCTTTTTTTTTTTTCTAGGTCCAAACTGGCGCACATAAAAGGACGTCAGAGCCGCCATAGACCTCGTGCTCGTGCTCCTACATGTGCGCACACTCGCGCTCGTACATGTGCAAACAGGCTTTACAAAAGCCCACCTCTCCCAAACGGTCCGTGGCCGGCAAGCGTGCCACAGCGGGGCGCGGTACGGTTGCACTCACACTGGTCAAACGAACTAGACTTTACCCGTGGAACCTGTTTGGGGGGGGGGGGGGGGTATTTTATAAAGTCAGAGACCAAGAGCAGACATTTCATCAAAGTAGAAAGTCATTTACATTCATCGCCTTGGCAACTAGGCGTAGAGACGTAACTGCACCGTTGACAAGCCTCTCCTGGCAGCACGTGTTTCAAGCACCCGTTTGTGAACTTGTTTTTCTAGCTGTGGCTATCTAGCCTTTAGCTGGCGATTAGCTTTTTTTGTTTTCTTTATTGCGGTCAGAGCATTCTCAGCTTTACACCAGTCCCTCACAAGTTTCTCGCTCACTCCAAACTTTCTTTCTGCTGCTCGATTATTGTTTTCACCTTCAGGGGTACAAGAGTAATAGGAGTAGCAGATACTGACACACAAACCTAGAGCGCCCTTCTCGCGACTGTTATTGTGAAACTGACAAAAAAATGATACAGGTATATTTTAATATATAAGTCGCACCTGAGTATAAGTGGCAGGACCAGCCAAACCATGAAAAAAAGTGTGACTTATAAACCAGTTAATACGGTATTAATACTTTGTTCTCTAATTCTGATCTCCAGTGTAATCTATTCCTGGCAATACATGGCATTATAAGACTCAACTGCTCTCTACACCTGTATCAGTATTCAGAATAATTGTGAGTTCCGCTGCCTTCAATTGGTGCATGATGTAGTTGAGCTATGCGTAACAGACTACAAAAGAGATATATTAATTGCCGGAGGCTGATGGAGGAGAATGGAGTCAGATAGCCGTGTGTTGTTTGCAGCGGGGTTTTTACAAATCCAGTCGTACATGGGACCAGTTTTTCACCTGTGTTTTGGGGTTTAAGTAAATCAAATCCCTCTCCCATCCCCCGTTCTCCACCTTCCACTAACTGTTTCTGTTTCTCAGGTTACTCCTGTCGTCTGGTGACACACGGCATGTCCCTCGTCATCGTCAACGAGGACTCTCTGGATGTGAGTAGACCCTCTGTTTATGTGTTCACTCTGTACAGTATTGGGGACTGTTTGTGTACAGCGAGGGTGATGTGGAGGGGTCTTAAGCAGGTTACCGTGGGAACTAAGGTGTGGTCCACAGCCAAAGTGGTGGGTTGGGCTCTTTGTGTGCTCTCAGGTGCAGGTAATTAAAGTCTCTGGTATCCCCTTTTGGAGAAAGGGATGAAAAGAGACAAGTAGTGAGCTATCACTTCTTTCCCTCCCCTTCTGTTTGTTCACAACATACACATACAGTATCCAACTTTCAACAATCAGACAGTATTCTCACATTTGTGCGTCTTTATCTAACCTATTTCTAGCTAACCAGCACAGCACACACACTGTTCACATGTACGTATGTTCCGCTTGCTATTTAGAGTCAGATCTGAGACCTCTAGATTAGATTTATACCACTGTTATGTGTTCTTTGCGTCCAGGTTTCATGTGTGACTGCTTAACCTAAGTGGCGTGATTACTGTCATGTGTCTCTGTGTCTGTCTCTCTTATTACACACTTAGACACACTCCCCGACTACCACATTTGTGCTGCTTACACTCAAACACACACACTCAATCGTAGTGTGTTCAGTTTTTCATAGTTTGTTTATATGTGAGACTGAGGAGATTATGCCTCATAAAATTTAAGCGTCGGAACTGTGTGTGCTTGTGTGTATTTGTTTATGGGTGTTTGTGTGCGTGAGCGCCTGTTTGTGAACCCAAAGAGGGATTTTATTAGTCTATGGCATGATCAACATGGCATTGGAGACCTCTATGCGGTGAACATCGCGTCCAACTGGAATCCTGTGTGAAAGGA